>NC_092038.1:133789821-133824907 GCF_003086295.3 Arachis hypogaea
TGTGGCATGTTGCATCCTAATTTCAACATTGGAATATTCTTACTGAATTGAACAGGTAAAGCAGCATGGGGTTTCTGTGTGTTTCTCATTGCCATCAGGGATGCTGGGAACCCTGCTTTCTCTAATCGATGTTGTGCCACCTCTTCTCGAACTCTGTGTGGGGTCAGAAGGCCAACTTAGATTTCCTGGAAGAAACACATGGGAGCTACATTTGAGGAACGTAGTCAGCCTTGGCGTGCAACTATTGATCCTGCAGATGGTTCATTCAGGAGACTTCTTAGCCCGTGTCAAAAATTCGTGGTAGGTGGGGAGGTTTTGAGACTCTGGAAAAATGGGTAACTGGTTCGTTTGCTGGTCATACGGCAGTTTGTTTGAAGGATGAAATGGGCAAATTGTGGGTTGGTGAATCAGGGCACGAGAATGAGAAGGTACGCACAGAGATAGTACACATACAAGGGGTGGTAACTTGCCTCCATTCTATTGTAATTAATCTTAGCACAACTTCTTTGTTTTAGGGTGAAGAAATAATAGTGGTAATTCCATGGGATGAATGGTGGGAATTGGCTCTCAAAGATAATTCCCAATCCACAGATTGCCCTGCTCCCCTTGCATCCAGAAATGGCGTGCAAAATTTAACTCCACTGCTGCATGGGAGTATGCTCGGAGGCATGTCTGGCCAGCCATACGGCTATCATAATATGATATTTAGTTGGATCGACACTGGTAGCTGAAAACTATCCTCCTCCTCTTGATGCTCACTTGGTATTAACCTTTCCTTATTTGTTATTCATACGTCATAAGTATTGCAATTGAACAAGGCATTGGGGGTAAAATTTATGAAACAATTAAGCTCTATGATTGTGAAAAGTAAAGTTGAACTTAAGTAGGCGTTTGTTTCAAGAGTTTCAATTTATTATGGGATTGTGCATGGAAACATATTCGTCCCATGTTTATTTGAAGTTTCAAAATCTAATTTGTGGGAATAATTTTTTATCTAAAATATAAAATTTTATTCCCATTCAAAAAGGTGGGTATTTGGTATTCCCATGTCAAGCAATGACAATAATAGCTCATCCTTTTAGTGATATTGGGGTTATTTTAATAATTTAAGAATCGATTCTATGAATATGTATAATAAACAAATGTATCTTAATTTATTATGGGAATTTTAAAACAATTCCCAATTATTGTAGTACTAAATAGCTAAGTTTTTTTTTAAATTAATACTTGGGTATAATAGTCCCAAGAATATAATTCCTTAAAATATATTTCTTAACCTTGAAACAAACGCCACTAAGTAGTTAAGTCTAGGGAAGAAATAAAACTTTTGGGTATCAAATAATAAGTTAGTTTGCAAGAGATACATTTCAAAGAATTTTAACTAGGGTAAGTAATTTTTTATCCTTGAAGTTTGTCAAAAGTTTTAAAAATATCCTTAAGTTTTATTTGTTTCAAGGATAAAAAAATACTTTACCCTAGTTAAAATTTCTATGAAATTGTATCTCTTGCAAACTAACTTATTATTTGATACCCAAAAAGATGACAATGGAATGAAGGACTATGTATCAACACTGCATCGAGAATTATGTTGGTGTTGCATTTATTCATTAGTGTTACATGCATGTTTTCCTTTCCATGTTACAAGAAAAAGTTTGTTCTTCTCATTATTAGTGTGTGCTGAGGCTAGCAGCTGATGAAGCAACTAATCTCTACCCTTCATTCATCCATGTGGATCTCGAGCAAAAACACATAAACTTATAATTTATTTTTTGTTAAGATTTATTTTAGACTTCTATTGCTATGATAATCTTATTGTAAACATGTCCTTTTTGCAGGTAATTTCTGTCATGTCTATGTGGACTAGATGCAACCAGCTTATTCTGCAAATATGTGGAATGAAGCATTGAATAAGCGGTTAGGAACTGAGGTATGTATTATTAATTTTAATGGAACAATTCTCAGTCAAAACAAGAAGAGAAACTACACTTTCATATTAAGTTTTGGATTGACCTTCAAGTTTGTTTCTGTTTCTTGTTAGTAATAGTAAAACATTCAAGAAGAAAATTTACATGCTTTTTAATTTAGCATGTTATTTTATTAATATGGGATACATAATCTTTCTAGGGTATTGTAATCTTCATGAAGTCAAACTGGTTGATACCCAAATACATTTTTTGTTGCTGAAATCTTTTCAAGTTTCTTAACCTTTTTGTATTTGGCTTTTTTTTTTTGCATCACATCAGTGGTCGGATAGGATATGTCATTTGTATAAACTATAAATTATAATATAATTTTACAAGTTTGGCATCCTTCACGGGCAAATAAAATTCTACCGAATATTGCAAGCACTTTGTTTTTAGATCACATGATATCTGGTGGCATATTTTACTCAACAATATGTAGGCTGCTACTACTTCTTTGAAAGTTCATGAAACCTCTGACTTTTGTATGCTTGTAGGGTTTGGATTTGCATGATATTATAGTAGAGACCGAGAAGCGGGGGATACCTTTTGATCAATTACTGACCACACCAGAGCAAGATGAATGGGTATATAGTGATGGAAATCAACAACATGTGTTGCCTTCATTCTTTCAATGTATAAAGCAGCTGGAATTTTCGGTCCTGTCTCTAGCTCCATTCAAGTAACCGAGTTCACTGTAAGCCACACCTTGTCTCAATGACTTGTTTGAATGGACCCTCACCATGAGTCGGCTTAATTCAGTTTTTCTTATGATTCTTCATTGTCACATTTGCAGATTCGGGATGCATACATGCTCAAAATTTTTGAGGACAACCAAACACGCCTGCCGAGTTGGTGCAACAATGAGAATGACCGGCTTCCGTTCTGCCAGATTCTCGGGGAATACAGGATGGAGCTGCCGGGCTACAACACCTTAGAGCCATATGCCAACATGAATGAGAACTGTCCTTCTCTTCCGCCAACTTATGATAGGCCTTCTCGATGTTAGATCTTTATGAGTTATCAATCTTCATATTTTGAGTTGCCTGTTTGCTTTCAAGTCATGGCATCTGATACTTCCCCATTCTACAATTGTCTATATTAATCCACGGAACGGGGAATAAAAATTTATAAAGTTTTGACTTTATTGCATTCAGAATCTGAACTAAGGATCATGATCGTGATCATGAGATTAAAGAATATGTTATCTTTTAATAATCTCATATTGATTATTATTACATGTTAGTTATGTTGAAACCATAACATAAATAAAATTGTAGATTAATATAGGTACGTTCACAGGTTGTAAATAAATATTTTAAGTTGGTATTGCCGTATTGATTGTGCTGATATGGTTTTATACTAGAAACATCCCCCACTAAAGCATTACACTAAATATGTTTTGTTTTAACCTAATAAAATTTTTTTCCGCACAGCAAGAAAATTAAATCCTTAAAATACGTATTGATAATATGAAAAAATTTCCATGCATTTTTCCTCTTAATATTTTATACTTTTACACTAATATCTAATTAAATTTTGTCTAATGATAGTTAAAATAATTATTTGCACATTTCATGTTTTAATATTCATTCAAATATAAGATTTAACTAGACAATAGAATAAGGGTTTTGTGATTTAGTGTTTTAACTAAACATACCTTTTATTGCTTTTTTTTTTTTGTTTTCTGTGCTATTCTCAACTCAATAGATCAATAACTAATTTATCGCTTATCTGAATTTTATTTAAAAGTTTATTGTTGGACGCTGACTAATAAATTGTTGCCAAAATGAATTTTGAATCTAACACTTGTTTCGGACGAACAAATATCCTAACTTTTATTTTTTATTTTTTTATCAGAAGGATTATACACCCCCTAGACCCTAAACAAATATCCTAAGTTTTTTTTTTTTTGGTCATGAAATATCCTAAGTTAAAAAGAATATAAAGTCCCGTCTTTTGGGCAATAAAAGGCCCATTGAAGTACTTTTGTTTGGGCCTAATTGGGCTTCTCTACTCCCGAAACGCCATACCTTTTGAACGCTCTTCTCTTGAGAACCGCATCCCGCTTGTCGCTATACTTTCAACGGCGTTCCGAACGACGTTCGGTCGACAAGGCGGTGGCCTCAGTTTCCCGACGACGCCGTCCGATTAATCTCCAGTCTCTACTATCCACCACCACAACAGACCTCCTCCCAGCTCCGAACCCCAACGGCTACTGTTCAACAGCAGAACACACCGAACTTTAAGCTCAGTTCCGCCACAACTAATTCCCCCACTCTCCCTCTCTCTCCTTCTCTCTCTCTCTCTCTCTCTCTCTCTCTCTCTCTCTCTCTCTCCATACGCGTTTCGGTTCCGAACAAAGCCTTGAAAGGTTTTCAACCTTCAACTTTAACGGGATCAGGGACGTATCTGCTTGATTTTCTCGCTCGCTCCATTATTGTTTTCATGCTTCGCGGTCGAATTGGCGGGTATTCGTAACCGATGAAAGATTTTTCACTTGAATTCGTTTTGTGAAGTTAGGGTTCGGTGGTTTTCGCTATGTCTGATACTTCCAGGGGCCGGGTTACCATTACTCTTGGGCGTAGCGGTCAGGTAATCGTGTCAAAAACTTTGGAACAACTTCTAAGTCTTTGATTTGTGTAAAATGAACTGATTTGAGTACTTTGTGCTACTTTGCTTTTAGCTGAACTTTCTTTATCTTTTCATTTTCCCCCTGTTTTTTCTTTGAATTGGCTCCTTTCTACTTACTCAATTGAACGATGCTTTCTATCGAAAGTGATACACCTTCTATGATATTATCGATGATTTTTTATTTTAAATTCTGTGTTTATGATTGTTAGAGGAGAAAATGTTCATGTTCTCAGTTCTCACTCTTATTTTTCACATTTTATTTTATATTCGGCATAACTTCATTTATACTAATGAGCCTATCTATTTTGCATTTGAATTTAGGTTGTGAAGAGGGATGTATCAGCAACAGATGCTTCTTTCTCAGGTTCATATGCTTCTGCTGGGACGAAGAGATCTGCAAGAGACAGGCTCGGAAATAATGCTGACAGTTCCTCGTGGTATGGGAATGAACTCAGCAGCAATAAAAGGTATGTTTGCTATTCGCCTGGTATCAGTAGCGCTAGTATGATATCGGATGTGGGCACCCCGCATAGTGAGGAGAATAAAGAATGTATTACTTCACTACTGTATTCTTTGATTGTTCTGTAAATTCACCATGAATAATATATGCGTAGGCAGTTTAAATCAGGAAAAAAAGTAATAGGTTTTCATTTCGAAACTCTAATGATTGGTGTTAGACTCGGACTAGCCTACCTACTTCTCCAAGTTGTTCAGTATAAGGTTCAATTTTAAACAGCAATTGCTTCTGTTGATGATTCTATTCTTATTTTGATGCAGACATCGAGGCTATATAGGCATGTCAAATGGGCTACATGGTAGTAAAGTCCCTCAGCAGTGAATTCTTTTCCTTCTAATATTCCTCCATTGATTAATTTGAAATTTATAACCATGCTGTTGTCAATTTACTTAGATAGGCGAATTGGCAAAGATGATCTTCGATTAAAGCTCATGCGAAAAAGTGCATCTAGACAGTCTAAAAGGAACATAGACCTCCGTGAAAAACTGTTGAAGGCTCACCCTCTGTCAACACGTGTTAATTCCAGCCGGCTCATGCCTGAGCCAAGTGAGTCAAGCATGCCCAGGCAAACGCATTTGGCTAGAAGTTCTAATGATTTAACACAGATGGAATCCATGAGATGCTCCTACTCTCCTTGGTCATTAGATCATAATCTTTCAAGACAAAGATCACCTGATGGGTTTCCTAGCACATCCCATGCAATTTCACCTCGAAGAAATGCAGAAGAGTTGCAGAGGAGGCCATCAAACCAGACAATGGATGGTGTCAGGCAAGTTCCACGTGTAACTAGGAATGTTCTCGAGTCTACAAGGGCTACAAGGCCTCTAAGTGCTGCACCTTCCACTATGATGGCATGCTCCACAATTTCCACATTGCCTTCAGTAACGGCTAAGCCTGGGGCATCTTTTCTTGGCCAAATTCCTCCATCAAGCAGCATTGCTCAAAGGACTGCATATGTGGTGAGTTTCATTTTCCTTTATGCTTAATACTTCACCGTTTCCTTTATTTTGCTTGGAAGCGTGTGTCATGACCATCTGCTAGATATCATGAATTCTTGATTGTGTTTTTTTATTTTCTTGTGCCTTGTGGCTGTTGCATATGCTTCGTTTTTTTAGTAACTTTATGACATTTTGGGTGTTGCTCTGAGTACTGACTGGAAAATGGAAATGCCTGTGATGTGGGGCTTTATATAGAAAGATTTTCTAACTATTGCCTTGCATTTTGTAACAACAGTATCACAGCAAATTATTACATCTTGGGTGATTCAAATCAATTACTAATTTATGATATACTGGGTTGGAACTGTTACTTCTGCACCTTGCTGTGTATTTTGATACAAGTACCCTCTTTTTGGATAAAAGACAAGCACCTCTCTGTTAATCCTGGTTTCAATTTAAGGGTAAAGTTCTGGTCTCGCTGTTGCTAGAATTATAGAATTGGAATTTGAGCTCATTAGCTGTCTCAGCATAGTATGCTGAAATAAATCTGTGTCAGAACCTACTATCATCCATGACTGTTTAATGACCTAAAATTGTGGATTTCTTTGTTGTTAGCCCTTAGTTTATCAGGAAATTTTCTGGTCCTTGTTTAATGGGGTAAGGGTTTGGTTGATATTATACCAATTTATGATCTTCTGAAAGCTTGAATACCCAAAAATGATCTTATTCTATACATGAAGCTAGAAATGCAAGCATCCTTTCAAAAGTTAATGTCAATATTGATTTTCTTTCTTTTCTTCTGATAGAAAGCATTATTGATACACTTGATTTTTGTGTTTTTCTGTGATCTTTCCTATCAAACAAATGGGTCAATCTTACATATGAATTAGAATGGTCTCTGGGCTTGAAGTTGAATGCTGAAATTTTATATAAGCTTTTATAATTATTGTCAGTCGGAAGATTGAACTTTTGCACTTTTGGAGTTTCAGTACTAAGCAGAAGCAGATGCGTTTTTGCTTGTGTCAAATTCTATGAATGGAACAATTATAAACCTTGTACTGAAATTGCTGTCACTGGTTACGATGTAGGGCAATGAACAGCAATCCTACCAAACTGTTGATGGCCTGTTAAATGCACTGGGGCTCGCAAAATATGCAATTCTCTTCAAGGCTGAGGAAGTATGTGATTTATTTATTATTTACATGATGAATTATCCTGGTATCTTGTTTTTCAAAATAAATTTCTGTTTTTAATTGTAACATGTTGGATGAAATGTTGGAATTATGCTATGGTTGCGAAAGTGGTAACCCTGAAAAATGATTGGAGAAGACTAGATATCAGAGGATCTTTTGACTGTTTAATCCTTTGCTATAGAATTTATATTTTTATGCAGTTTCTTGCCTCTTGACATGGTTCTTTCTCGTTTTGCTTCTGATTATATTAACTTTTCATGACATGGAATCAATGAAATAGTAATATACATTATGTCATAAGTTTGTTCCTGTATATTAGTTGAGCACCGTCTTGTATACTTCCTCCTTTTGAAATATACTAATGACAGGACTGAATACTTTTTATTTCCCTGCATTACCCTGGATTAGGTTCTATCTAGCTTGGAGCTAATATTGCCCACTGATATTTTATGCAGGTTGATATGACTGCATTGAAGCAGATGAGGGAAAATGACCTCAAAGAGCTTGGAATTCCAATGGTAATTATCTTTTTTTTCATTTATTGCCATGTTCAGGTCCTGTTACAATTGAGCTTGGAATTTAAATTAAACCTCACGTAATATGTATGGATTAATGTACACTGTTATGTCTATCAATGATACTTTGGCATGAGTTCAGTTACTGGAATTGTGAGTAAATTTCTTAGCTATGTATTCTGCATGACATTGTTTGTTGTTGTTCACCTGTTCTTGCTTATTATGATATGCGTTAATTCATAGTAGCTTGTTACGGGCTACTCCAAAACAACTATATATTGGAAATTTAAATTCTCTTGTTCTGTGTGCATCTGCAAGTTTATTTGTCTTACGAATGCTGTTTGAGTTGCAGGGACCAAGAAAAAAGATTCTTCTTGCTCTGTTGCCTCGTGTCAAACGTCAACAATGATCTATAATGCATGATGCAGAAGCTGATGGATATTGGATCACCATTTTTCTCTGGTGATAATGATACATATACATTTGAGAATATGTACAACTATATACATATGCCTTCTCCAATGAGGGTTGAGAATGTCCCATGTATCGATGTCAGGTTTGCACTCAAAAACAAGTATTGACCAAAGATTTAGATTTTTTTTTTTTCTTCTTTAAGGTATGTAGATCTATAATGTATCCTATCCTAACAATTGTTCTTTTGCTTATTGTTGGATGAAATGTGAAGTTGAATAATTAATTTTATACTGGATACACAGTATAATTTTTCCTTAAACGAGTCCTTGACATTGATGCTACCCTTCCTTTACACGCTTCTCTAGTGCACATCTATTATTTGATCTCTTTTAGATGTGGTTATGCTTTCTATTGAAGGGTTTTACTTAGAATCGTTATGGTTACACAACAATATCTTGGACTAACCAACGATCTCAATTTCCCACCTAATTGTTCTTTAACAATTCTGATTTGAGAAACAGCGGCAAGTACTTCACAGTGTTTTGTGGGGGGAACTCTTCACATTGATGAATCTTTATCAGGAATTCCAAGTGTAAGTTTCCTTAGTAAAGATACTTAAGATTGGACTAAAAGGCTAGCTTTCTGTTTCTATCTTTATTCCTCATCTTTATGAGACCTGGATAAAACATTAAACTTGTGCTTAGCTAAATCAGATCAAACATTGGTACTTTAGTTTACTCTATTGATGGAATGGCATCCATCAAAGAAAAAGTGATGTTCCACCTAAGAAAGGGTTAAGCTTTTGGTTGTTCATCATGTGGTTTCTATTCAGCTGCATTTGTCATACATAATTGTGCTAGTTGCTTAGTGCTTTATGTAATTTGTCTTGTGTTGGAGCCCTTAAACTCTGGCGTTTTCTTAATGTGTTTCCTTTACATTTCTTGCCCCCTCATGCTGTACTTTTGCATTTTCAATTGGAGGAAATAAATTGACATCTTTTCAATTTTTTTTAATCTCAAATTCTCGCACTCATCTTATTTGCATAGCCACATTTAATTCTTAATAAAAAATTATGTCCTCAAAGGTCATGGAGAAGGTAAAGGTTGCTAAGCTTCATTGATTTATTTATTTATTTTTTAAATGAGGTGTTGGATATTATTATTATTTTCAGGCTTCCAAACCAAGTTAGCCTCATTCCAAGCTTAATTGAGACTCAAACAATTGTGACAATGATACATTTTGTTTTCTTGTTGCTTCTTCAAAGTAATTTTTGGTAAAATCATAATTTTCAAAGGGTTGGAAGGAAGTAAAAATCGTTGCCTACCATTTACAAGGCCAATTTTAAAAGCTCCATTACTTTCTTTTCACAGTAATTTCTGATGTCATCTAATAGCATATTAGGTCCAAACACTTTGAACCTGAACTATAGCTAGTAGTTACGTAGACACCTAAATTACGAACCTGTTAATGACAATATAATTATCTTACTTACCTCTCTATATATTTTCAATCCCCATGTGCCTTTGAACATGCATAAGTTGGTATAAATGGACATTTCAAATCAATATGTTCCTTCACTGAAAGAACATGATTTTTCTACGGATCTTATATTATATAATAAGACTTGGATAACCAATATGGTTTCTAGACAACCATTATGCAAGGCTTTTTTCTTTAGGGAAAAAAAAACCATTACAACCTTTTCTGAAAGTTACTTACATGAATTGCCAACTATTTCAATATGATCAACTACTTGTTTTTCTATGTAAAAAATTAAAATAGTTGTTCAGATATCATTTTTTTTGGGTATATAATATATAACGTCAATTTCACATATACTATAATGTATATTGTTTAGTTTTTTCTCAGTCAGTTTTGGCATTCTATTAGGTTAATTAAATATCAGTGACCCATTTTGGATTTGTCCACAAGACTTGGTGGTAGAGGTTCCATACTTCCATATTCCGGTGCTCTCAAACTAACGTATATATAAAATAATGATTTTGTCATTTCACTCATTTTATTATAAGTCACTTTCAAATTATGTTCAATAGAAAAATTTATAAAAAATAAAATTATAAAAATGAAAAATAATTTCAAAAATTTGCAAAAGAAGAGTGACATCAATTTTAGGAGTGGGAAAATCACTCCATTAATTATTGACTATCAATAAAGTAAGATGAAAATAATTAACTACTAAACAATTGAAACCAGCCAATTCACCCAATTAGTCTCTCCTACCTTATAGCATCATTTTATTCACACTAATTTAAAATGCTTCATAACAGCAAGCCAACTTGGAAAATTTCATCCCTATAGCACAAAAAGAGAATATATTTGAATAAACTTCAAATTAATTAATTAATTAAGAAAAAGTAGAGGGGCTTGATCAACATGAGAGGCTTATTTGGTGGAAGAAGTCCACCAACAAAAGATATAAATATTAAGTAGACATAGCGGAATAAAACCACCTTTGTAATTGTTTTCTGAAATAATTGTCATAAAAGCAGAAAAGATGGGGTCCAATAACTAGGACAAACGTCCAACACAAAATTCAGATTATTGGTAGTATAATGTTAGTTGATGACTTTAATCACCTTAAATAATTTGCTTTAATTATAAGTATAAAAGATGGAGGTATTGCGTTCTTTAAGAAGATATGAAAAGAATAAATATCCTATGCAAAACATGTATTAGTATATATGCTTACATCATATCATTTCCCACTTCTCTTTATCACCTATTCTTTGATTTTTGTGTTAGAAAAATACTCTCTGAAGTTATATTGAACTTATAGTGTGTGTAATACACGTGATTAAAAAAAAAGTGCTAATATATATTTATATTATTTAAGAAGTGTTATATTTAATTTAACAATAAAATGTGATATTTAGATAAAAATATAATATTATTATCCAATTTATATTTATAAATAACAAATATTTTTTAAAATATGGTCAATATAAAGGAAGACTAAGAATTTACATTTTGCCACTTCCAGAGAAGAAAAAAGAAAAAAAGTTTTTTTTTCCCCTTCTTTTTGGTACATGTATAATGCATAGAGGGATAATATAATTACAAAGAAGCTGCATTTTGTATTACAAAAAGATGTTTCTATGAAAGAGATCATATTTATCTAATAATTAATGTGACAATCTTAGGTAGAGAACAATACGTATGAAGCCATTAAAATATTAAATTATTGGTGGCTGGTGGTCAGAGATAAAATAATCTTGGTATGGTTTTAAACTTTTAATTAATTACGGTTGATGGTTGATAAATTATCTTATATAATATTAAGAATAGCAGCCCCCTTTCCATCTAGATGTTTGCTTGCATTCCTCATAAACAACTATAAACGTGCCTTAGGCATGAATATATCTGATATTTTAATAAAAAATATTATTTGTACATCAAAATTAACTACTAAAATCAGTCACTAATGTATTTATGTATAAATATATATGTAATTTAATTTATTTTCAATATATATTTATATTTTATTATATATTTTATACTAATAACTGACTTTGATGATTAATTTTAATATACTATAGTATAATCCTATTTTAATAAAGGAGAAAATCCAAGTGGTACTGTATCATACCAAGTCTTCTATATTTGAAAAGTTTAAGTTGTAACCGCCACAAAATAACATATTTTATTACAAACATTGCATGAAAGACGGCATTTTTTTACTTGACTTTTCTTTAAACAATTATATTAGGTTATCATTAAAATTAGTCATTAAAATTAATTATTAAAATATAAAATATATATTAAAAATAAATTAAATTATATATAAATATATAATAATTAATTTTAATGATATTTTTATTCTTTAAGTTATTAAATATTCCATTATTATTAGTAGCCTTTTGGGTTTGCCTTGTGCGTGCTTTGCATGCATTATATTATAAAAAGAAAATAATTTCTTAAACATTTATATGATCACAAGTCATTATATATCAACGCCTTTGTTTACTATCTTGATATTTTAATATAATTTTATTTTACACTCAAAGTTTTATATTATATACTTTATTAGTCTTCAATTAACACCCACTTTCAAATATTAAAATAAAAGCATCACTCAAAAGAAAAGAACTTGTTTTCTCAAATAGAAGCAACAGTATTTGTTTACAAGCTTATTATAAAAGGAGGAGAAATCCAAAAACAAATCCTTGCAATTCACCTTCCAAAGAGAGAAAGAGAGAGATATAATATGGAAAAGAAGAATGTCTATGATGCTTCAACATGGGATGATGGTGTTGAAAATAATAATGGGCATTCATCAAAACACAAGAGGCTCAAGTTATTTGGGTTTGAACTAATAAACCCAAAGGATCATTCAGAAGATGAAAGTGTGAATTCTTCAAATTCAGCTTCATTATTATTGGAGGGAGATCATGATGAGAAAAATAATAATAATAAAAAATTAGAGTGTCAATATTGTTACAAGGAATTCGCAAATTCACAAGCACTAGGAGGACACCAAAATGCACACAAAAAAGAGAGAATGAAGAAGAAGAAGTTGCAGCTTCAAAAAACTAATGCTACCACAATCAACCACTACCTTCTACAGCAAGCAAGCTCCAATATCAATAATATTATTGATAATTGGTTATATAATCCTTCTTCCTTTATTAGTAATAATTCTGAATCTCAGATTAGCTTTAATAATAATGATCAAGATGATGATGATGGTCTTATTCATGTTTCAAAGTATTCTCATGATCAACAAGAAAATTATTGTATGTTCAATTTCTCCCATGCTAGTTCGAATCATCATCAGGGACATGTCAAAAGTTTGGATCTTCAGCTAGGCCTCAGCTTGGAGTCAAATACAAGAACTTTTTTATGGAGAACATAGATTTACTTTAGTCTTGTTAATTAAGAATATTATGTAGATAAACTAATTTGTTGTTGGTTTTCTTTTTTTTTTATTATTTTAATCTAGGAATTCATCTCACAGAAGATATGAAGAGAAAGGAAGGAATATTCAGTTATTCATTGTAGTTGGTGTGAATTGTGATCCATTCAAAAACCAGTATTGAATATTTTGACCGGTAACCAAATATGTATGTATAATAAAAAACGTTTGAGAAATAATAGAAAATTAGTCAAAAGCTAAGGAATTTTAGTTATTCATTTTAGTTAGTATGATCCATTCAGAAACCAATTATTGAATATTATGATCTATTCATCTGTGACCATATATGTATAACGTATACATAATTCTTCTGAGTAACTGGGAGTCTGGAACATGATTTTTTGTAGTAATTTTTCGTGATTTTAAAGAAAAAAAAATCCTCTAAAATAAGGAGAGGATGAAATAATAAATATATAAAAAAATAATTATTATTAAATTTGTAATTTCTATTCTGTGAGAGTTTATTAGTTTGATTTAAGAATAATTAAACTTTTATTTTTTTTGTTTTATTAATTTTTTCACTTTACAAAAACTTGATCCATTATATAAAAGTTATGATTATTTTGCTTAGGTGGACGAACAAGATTATTGAGTCATTTCTCATTGTTGTCATCGTATGAGGCCAAGTTAGACTTGTGTCATCAAGTTTTTTGGGCTCAAAACTAGAAAGAAAAAGGGGGTTATTATTATTTTATTTGTTTTATTATTAACTTTTGGTAGAGAGTGATTAATAATTATTGTGTAACTGGGAAGAAAAATCACCTAGGTTAATTTAAGGTTAGGAGGATAAAGTGTGCATTTTATTGTCGGAGAGTATTTACCGAGATGGAGAAGATTGTTATTTTTAGAATGTTGGCGGATATTGGTTTCTTCTGCTTTTGATTAGAGACAAGAGAGTTAATTTAGATGTCGATTAATTAGGTCCAAGTCGAATTGCCAGCTAATGAACCCTTCAATGTTTATATAGGCTATACATATATATGGTTAATTGAGTCTACTCAAAGAACCAATATCCTTCCTTAATGAATATAAAAATACTATAAATGCAAAAACTCATTCATCAAATAAATATTTTGGTAGGATAATTCACTTGACTGTAATTTAAAATTACATAAATATACTAAACAAAAATAGATTATATGTTTATTCTAAATATATCATATAAATTGAATTAGTGTAACTCGGTTTAATTTATACATTTACATGTAAATCGAATCACACTAATTTTATTTAACATGAGAACTAGCAAATTGAAATAGGATAACTCGATTTATTAAAGAAAAATCATGGCAAATTTGGGTCTCTAGTAAATCAAATAAGCCACTTTTAAATTATAATATAATATGCTTCAAGGATAAATTGAATCATTCTTATTTGATTCACCAAAAATGCTTTCTTATATAAATTGAAACAAGCTAATTCGATTTGATGTTGGTTTTTTTATATAAGGATTCAAATTTATTTCATACGATTTACATTCACAATCTCCCACTCTCGTTAGAATCCGCGCCAAAGAGAATTTTGAGAGAACAAAGCAACAAAATTCAAAATCATGGTCATAGAGGACGACCCGAATCCGTATCTACCGATTGAATAAAGTTACTCATATTGCTGATAACATCAACGAAGAGGTGAGTACATGAAATTTCTTTTTTTTTTTCCATGTTAGATAAGAAATGTTCGCAATCCTTAGTAACTTAGAATTATTAGATTATAAATATTAGTTAGAGTATTGATTTAAAAATTTTTATTAGAACTTTTATATTAGAAATGTTCGTATTAGTAGTTATTTAGAATTGTTTTTTATGGTTATCAGTGGCTAAGAGAAGGGGTTGAATCTTAGCCCCTTTTTGTTGAGTAAAATTTGTTGTCCTTTTAAAATGTTTCAGGAGATATTTCTGCCTTTTTGTCTAGTCACTGGTAAAAATGACGATTTTAAAACAAACTGAAACTTTGGGGACCATTTTGTAGCAAAAAAAAGTTAGGGACGATTCCGATTTTCGACCTCTACGTTGGGACTAAAATCGAACTTAACCCAATAATATTCTTTCGAGTCGATCTCTAAGAAAGAACACCAAACTTATTTAAATTTGAAAATTGATCATTATAATGGACATCTAATATGAAATTTTCAAATTGACTATCAAGTATCAAAAGTTGAATAAAAAATTATTGTGGGGTCAAATTTAATAATTTAGTGGGGGCAAATAAATATTATTATTATATACTACTCAATAAAATTTCAAATTGTAGTGGGGCGCTTGCCCCCACACCCACATGAGTGGATCCGTCCCTGACAACAATGATAGAATTTCACTATAATCTTCATGATTATATACACCAATTCTCCCTAGGAACTACCCTTCCTATCCGGGACAAGTCCAGAATCTATCCCCAATCCTGAACTTGACTTGGTCACCTACCAAGCTTTCAACTGCTAAGTGCTAACCCAACTTGCAAGGGGATTTCCACAGAATCATGAAATACAACACAGATGTACAAAGGACCTCTAGAACATCTATGGCTTTTTCTTTTAATTTTCTATACTCTGCCTTTTTACACTCTATGACTTTTTCTTACAAACCTCACTGTTTTCCTTTTTCCATGAGACTCAAGACAGACAAAACTAAACAGAAAAATTACAAAATGAAGAACATTGAAGGAGAAGAACTTCTATTAGCTTGGGTAGCTATGAGAACTCTGTGCTTTCACTCTTTTCTCCTTGCTTCAAGCCCTGGTTGTTCTCCCTTATTTATAGAAGGGGAAGCCTCCAAGGTTGAAACTATTGAACCGAGCCAACTTCTTCTTCTTCATGCAAAAACCGGTTCATCCAGAGAGAGGAGAGAGAAAACTGAATGCTATAACCAAAATGCAATTACCTCTGTGTCTTTCCTTCTCACCAAGCTTTATCAATCCGGGCCTTTCATCTTGACTTGCTCCCCAAGAAGGATTCCTAGCCCTTGATGAGTTCTTGATGCTTGACAGCTCCTCCTACTCTTATCTTCTGCCTCATCCTCCACGTAGTTACAGTAGCTACCTCCTGTGCTGGTTGAGCAAAAGTAGAGACGAGCCATACTTCCAAGGGATATTCTTCCTCTGACCGAAATGGATATCTTCCATTTTTGGGTATGGAAGGCTTGAGACTTCTTCACCACACCTTACCTTTTGTGACAAAGTTCTCAGCCACACCATACTATAGATCTTCTTTTTCTTACCGCCATCATCACAATTGCCTCTTCCTTGCAACTAGCTTCTCTGATAGCTTGCTTCATCCCTTCTTTCCTGCTAGACAAGACCGAAAAAGAGAGGAGAGAGAACAAAAAAATGCTTGCAATATAATTAAAGAAGAAAATGAAAATGAGTTGTGTTTACATTACCCATGCATAGCCTCTGCTTCCTTCTTCTGATTACTTGCTTCTACCATCTTCTTCTCTGACAGTGAGGTGACAGAATGCAAAGAGAGAGAAGAGAGAGAATGTTTTCAAAGAAAATAAAGAAGGAAATAAAATCAATTACACTTAATAAAAACCCACTTCCCTCTTTCATAGTAACGTGTGAAGCAATAATAGCAATCACATTAATTTCAAACTTTCTCTCTCATATTACCAATGTCTGCATTAACTACATTTAATCAAATTTTGAATTCTATTAAATGAAGAGAGTGGAATCCGTTGAAAGCATATAACCATTTCATAAAAAATTAGATTCTATCAAGTTAAATGAGTAGCTTAAACATTGGCCCCAATTCTTTTTTTAATTTCGGACCAACCATCTTGTTGGGCTTAAAAAAATTTTCCTGGCCCAACAAGCATAACAATTAAGCCATAATTCATATAACAATTTTGCACAAGGCTAAATTTTCTTTAATGATCCATTTGGGCTTGTGATTTGGGTCAATTTTGTTTTCTTTTATTTCAAAGTACACTCACTTATATTAATTTTGCACATGGCTTGATTGATAACAAGTGGGGCTCATATTGCCTTTTGACCCAATATGAAATTTGCACACTAATAAACACATTAAACAACCTATTGGAAGCAAATAACAATTTAATAATTTAATAATGTTTGATCATCAAATTAGATATTAGTTTTTCAAACTCAACAATCTCCCCCTTGATGACAAACATTATTAAAGCTGAATTGAAAAGGATTAGGATTAGAAAATTTCTTTGATGATTTGGCCGAATCCTCCCCCTTTCAATTGTTCAAAATGCTCCCCCTTAATGTGTGCCTAATTAACACAATATTCAAGCAAGCAAAAACTGTGTACAAGCTCCAAAGGATTCCCAAAAGATAAAAATTTCAAGAATTTGGATCTTTTAAGACCGAGCCATATTTTCACAAGAAAATGCTTTTCAAACACCTTAATTCACCATAGTCCAGTCAGCACACTTGCATGTGAGCAAATAAATTTATCAATGATAATCAAAGCTCAAGTCAAAATTAATCCACTAATACAAAGTGCTTAAAACAAAGCCAAACCAGAGCATAAAACAGAGCAAAACAGGGCAACAAATCAATGAAACATAACAGTTTCAATTCAGCCCTTTTTCTCTTCTCCCCCTTTTGTCATCAAGGAGGGACCCTGCAAAAAAATAGAAAAAGAGCAATACAGTCCATAATAATTCAAGTATAAAACAAAACAACATCAAAATTAAGTTTGGTACAGTTATCCAAGACAGATGAAATTAGTTCCACTGAGTCAATTACACAGAGAGCAAAATAACAGAGCATTCAGCAACAGCAGCAACAGGGAGCAAATTTGGGTATCAGAATTTTCTTTATTAGATTCCAGAACATCATCTTCTTTCTCGAAAGGAGCCATGTCCTCATCAACTGAATCCAAATGCTTTAAGAGCAAGTTTACCCTTTCATGAAATTTCAGCCAAGCCTTTTCATTTTGCATGCAAGCTTTCTAGCTTCTTTGCTAGATTTTACCATTTGCTTAGACATGGTAGCAAACTCCAAGAGAACTTCTTTACCTTTAGCATGTTGCGGTACACCACCACCTTTGATTGTGGACACTATATTCTCAACAGGCTCATTACTCAAATCAACATTAAAATGCTCAATCAAGCAAGTCAAAAACATACCATATGACAAGTTACTCCTTTTATCACTTTTCACACAGTCCCACATATGATGAATCATAAAGTAAGCTAAAGATATGGGGATGGAGTTCAAAACAACATAAAGAACACGGGTGTCACAAACAGCTACCCTCTGATATGATTTGCTTTTAGGAGTAAAAGAACTGTTATTAATGCTAGGAACAAACCTTCTCTTTTAAAGCAAAATTATTAATGAAAACGGTTTTTAAAATTTAATTTGAATTTTTTAAAACTATGAAAACTGAAAAGACAAGTCATGAGGAATGATAAAATATTAAAACTGTCATGACTTGAAATGGAATGGAGTGATGATATGTTGAAAAATTAATTTCAAAAAATTAAAAGAGTTTTATGATTTAAAAATAATGAGCCTATATCATGTGAACAAAGTTTGTCTTACATAAGCTCAAAAGGTTTACAGCATGCTGGGCAATAGGGCACAGTTCTCCATGTTTAATCCACAAATTTTCTGGGCTTTATACAAGTCTTCCTTTGAAGATTTCATCACTTGCCCAATTTTGTCTCCCTGCTATCTACGAGACAAAAACCAACAGAATCAGAAAAATCACATATTATCAACAGAATTTAATTCTAACATTCCTAAACTGTTTCTTAAAGAGCAGAATCTGTCTTCACACAAGGGTTTAGTAAAAATGTCTGCAAGCTGTTCATCGAATTTTACAAATTGAATATCAATAGTTTTCTTTTGTACATGTTCTCTAATAAAATGATATATCACTTTAATGTGCTTGGTTCTAGAGTGCAGAACAAGATTTTTGGAAATGTTTATTGCACTCGTATTGTCACAAAATAAGGGTATGCTATTGATTTTCAATTTGTAATCCTCCAACTGAGTTTTCAACCAAATTAATTGTGAACAACACGCAGAGGCAGATATATATTCAGCTTCGGCTGTGGATAGAGCAACTGTGGCTTATTTCTTGCTTGACCACATGTTAAGTGAGCTTCCAAGGAAGCAACACATTCCGAAGGTGCTCCTTCTATCCACCCGATCTCCCGCATAATCTGCATCACAAAACTCTACTGCACAAAAGTCATTAGTTCTAGGATACCATAAGCCATAATCACAAGTTCCCTTAATGTATCTAATGATTCTTTTTACGGTTGAAAAATGAGATTCTTTTGGGTGAGATTGAAATCTTGAACATACGCCCACACTTTGAACAATATCCGGTCTAGAGGATGTAAGATACATGAGTGAGCCAATCATTCCTCTATACTGTGTTTCATCCACATCTTTACCGTTCTCATCTTTTTCAAGTTTAGTATTTGGATGCATTGGAGTTCCCATAGGTTTGGAATTTTGTAGGCCAAATTTCTTGATTAATTCTTTAGCATATTTTCCTTGGTGAATAAAAATGCCACTAGGAGTTTGTTTAATTTGGAGATCAAGAAAGAATGTTAGTTCTCCCATTAAGCTCATTTCAAACTCACTAGTCATGAGTTTTCCAAACTCTTCACACAAGGATTCATTGGCCGATCTAAACACTATATCATCCACATAAATTTGAACAAGAAGAATATCATCATTTGATACTTTTATAAATAAAGTTGTATTGGTGGTTCCCCTTTGAAATTGATTTTCTAATAAGAAGGCACTAAGACTTTCATACCAAGCTCTTAGAGCTTGCCTTAGGCCATAAAGAGCCTTTGAAAGCTTAAAAACATGATTTGAAAATTCCTTTCTTTCAAAACCAGGGAGTTGGGCCACAAATACTTCTCTATCTATAAATCCATTAAGGAAAGCACATTTAACATCCATTTGGAACATTTTAAACCCCATGTGGGCAGCATAGGCAAGAAGTGTAAATCATGTTGCTTGTATGCGAAGTTTGTATTCGTAGGTTTTGATGAATGACAAACCAACAAACGACATGAAAGACAAACCAACAAACAACTTGAATGAAAAAGCATGTTGAAAGATCAACCAACATTCAACGTTGAGGAATGAAGAGTTGAAAGCAACACAACAACAACAAGAAACTCAAGTCCACAACATTTGAAGACAAGTATAGTGTCTTAGGACTTAGGTAACTTCTTGTTAAGAACCAATTGCTAAATCTCTCAACACACACTCACAAAATGTTTTGATGCACATCTTGCAATTCGATGCTAGCCAAATGGTTTAAAAACTTGTTTTCAAAGGTACAAAAGCATAGGAATTGACTCCAACAAGTTTGAGATCAATCCTAAGCATTTTGAAGTGATTTTAAGCCATTCTTTAAGGTTTGCATCGATGCACACTCATCTTGCATCGATGCAAAGCATGCGACGACTTGTTGCATCGATGCAAAGATGTTTGCATCGATGCAACCTAGCTGAAAATTCAAATTTCAGCTTCAAAGACACATTTGCATCGATGCAAATGATTCAAAAACATAAAAAACGGCTAGTTTTGACAAAACGACTCCATCCCATTAACTCCCCAACGTTTCTAAGGTTTGGGGAGTCTATAAATAGATGGATTGAAGCCTTATTTCATATATGTGAGTATTTGCAAACTATCTTGTTCATATTCTTTCATTCTACACATTTTTTAAGGTGTTATAATACACAATTTGAGAGAGCAATATCAATTGGTTCAATAGTGCTAAACTTGTAATCATACACTCTTCTAGAGAGTACTCATTTCATCTCAACAATTCTTTGAGAATTGTTTTCTTGTAACACTTTGTAAATTGGAGTGTGATCTCCAAGGTTGAGTCAAGAGTTATAAACACTATAGTCGGTGAGGATACCAAAGAAGTATACTAAGTACTCAAGGCAAATCTTAGAGGAGGTATCTCTAAGTGGAGTGGGTTAGTATACGAGTGGTGATCATATACCGTGAGGTGTTAGAAACTAAGGACTCGGATTGTAAAAGGTTTTGCGCGAGCACCTTGAAGCTTGGCAATAGTGGAACTTCTCAATAGCGATTGAGAAAGAAAGTGGACGTAGGACAAGGATTGTGCCGAACCACTCTAAATAGCGTTTGCATCTCTCCAAACTCATCTCTTCAATATTATTGTCTTTTACCTTTGAGCAAATAAATTGTGATCGAAAAGTAGCTTCGTAAGTACTTAAGGAATAGCTTAAGTCCGATTGGTGAAAAGCTTGATCAATTTATTTGAGTTGGTGTCTATTGGAAAGTAAAAGCTCCTTATAAATGCTTAGCAATTGAGTTAAGCTCTTGGAAAAATACTAGTACAATAACACTTTTGTATATTGTCTTTAACTTTCGCAAAAAGATTCATTGTTGTTGCAATACTCAATTCACCCCCCCTCTTGAGTAATTGTGCATAGGTTCTACAAGAAGCAACCTAATTACTTCCATTCTTGCTACCAGGGCAAAAGACTCATCAAAATCTATACCCTCCTCTTGATCGTAACCTTGGGCCACTAATCTAGCCTTGTTACGAACAACACTACCATCCTCACCCAATTTATTTTTAAAAATCCACTTAGTACCCGTTACCTTCTTACCATTTGGATTAGGTACAAGTGTCCATACCTCATTCTTTTCAAATTGAGCAAGCTCCTCTTCCATGGCTTTGATCCAAGAGGAGTATTCAAGAGCTTGTTTCACATTGTGAGGCTCCATTTGGGACAAGAAAACAACATTGCTTTGCTCGGCTTGCTTCTTGGATGAGGATCTTGTGGTTACTCCTTGGGAAGGATCACCTATGATGAAATCATGAGGATAACCTCTCATAGACTTCCACTCTCTTAGTTTTCGGAGTAAGGTTGAGCTTTGATGAGCTTCGACAGATTGTTCTGTTCCAGATTCTCTTACTGGCTCAGGAGACAAAACAAAAATGTCTCCTCCATCCTGATGAGACAAATTTGGTCGGACAAATTCTTCATTTGGGATAGTAGTTGGGATTTCTTGACTTGATTGATGGTTCATATCAGCTTCACTTCCTGTATCATCATCTAAAAGAGCATTGGGAATTGAATTAGTATCATTAAAAGAAACGTGTATAGATTCCTCTATGGTTCTATGTTCCTTGAGGTAAATTCTAAATGCTTTGCTAGTGGTAGAGTATCTAACAAACATTCCTTCATAGGATTTTGGATCAAATTTGCCCAGATTTTCTTTATTGTTAAGTACAAAGCATTTGCATCCAAAAATGTGGAAATACTTAAGATTTGGTGGGGTTCCCTTCCATAGCTCATAAGGTGTTTTCTTTAAACCCTTTCTAATGATGGTCCTATTCAAAATATAACAGGCTGTATTTACAGCTTCAGCCTACAAAAATTTTGGAACATCATTTTCACAAAGCATAGCCCTAATCATCTCTTGAAGGCTTCTATTCCTTCTTTCAACTACCCCATTTTGTTGAGGGGTTCTAGGACATGAAAAGTTATGTGCAATTCCAAAATCATCACAAAAATTTTCAAAGTCTTGATTTTCAAATTCTTTTCCATGATCACTTCTCAAGTGGGCAATTTTCAAATCTTTTTCATTTTGAATTCTTTTATAAAGGGTTGAAAAAGTATGGAAAGCATCATTCTTATGAGCAATAAAAAGTACCCAACCGAATCTAGAGTAATCATCTACCACTACCAAGCCATAATGTTTACCTCCTAAGCTTTGAGTTCTTGTGGGACCAAAAAGATCAATGTGCAACATTTCTAATGGCCTCTTGGTAGAAATTCCATCTTTTAGTTTAAAAGAGGTTTTTACTTGTTTGCCTAATTGACAAGCATCACAAGTAATATCCTTATCAAATTTAATGTTTGGAATTCCTCTAACCAAGTTTTTCTTAACAAGCTTAGAAATTTGGTACATGCTTGCATGACCCAATTTCTTATGCCATAGCCATTTTCAGATTCAAGTGAGGTAAAACATGTTACTTTTTGATCTTTCAAATCCTCAAGAGTCAATTCATACATATTGTTACACCTTTTAGCTTCAAAAAAAATATTCCCAATTTTTTCACAAATAACTAAACAAACCAATTTTCTAAAAATAACTTCATATCCAAGATCACATAATTGGATAATGCTTAGTAAATTGTGTTTCAGCCCATCAACAAGTAAAACATCATTTATAAAAGGAGAAAAGCTTTTACCAATTTTACCTATTGCCACTATCTTTCTTTTGCCATTATCACCGAAAGTGACAAACACTCCATTATATTCATCAAGCTTAATGAAGAAGGTTGCCTTTCCGGTCATATGCCTAGAGCATCCACTATCCATGTACCACATATTGTCCTTTCTCTTGGATGCTAGGAACACCTACAAAATAAGCTCAAGTGACCTTAGATATCCAAATCTTTTTGGATCCTTTCACGTTAAACCATCTTCTTTGTCCCAATCCATTGTAGTCAAACAAAATTTTACAAACTTTGTTACAAATCATTCTTTCACCAAAGAAGCATTGAATAGGAAAGTGGCCATTCCGGTTGCATAATCTACAAAATCTATGAGAGGCTGTTTTCACAAAGCTTGTTGGGTTTTGAAATCTTACATCATTTGAAGATGATGCTATATTTGCAAAATAAGGTATTTCAACCGATTTTGATGCTTGATGGAAACCCAACCCAGTTTTGTCATAACGAGGTTTTTGACTTGCCAATTTTTTATTTAAATTTTCTGAACTTTGTGTAAACTTGGCTAAGTCTTCTTTAAGCCTTTTTATCTCTTTATGTAGCCACTCATTTTCTTCAAAATAATTCAGATTAGCAGTTACGAAATGGTGATATTCACAGCTTTTGAGTTGAGCTTTTAACTGCTTATTTTCTTCAACAAGTTCAACAGCAGTTTCAGCATCTCTCAACTTATCTTTTAGAAAACCATTTTCTGCTTTAAGAATTTCAATTTGAGACTCAAAATTTTGGTTTTCTAGCAAGAAGCATCTAATTTTTTCAAAAAGATGATCAATCATGAGATAAAGATCTTCAGTGTCAGGGTTATGAAATACTACCTGTTCAACGTGATCTGCCATGAGACATGGTTGAGACTTGGTTTCTGATTCTTCATCATCTTCTAAGTCGTTTTCCAAGTCCTCCCAAGAAGCCATCAGTCCTTTCCTTTTTCCCTTCTTCGGCTTCTCCTCATTCTTCAACTTAGGACAATCTGATTTGAAATTCCCAAACTCTTTGCAGTTGTAACAGATCACTTTGCTGAAATCTTTCTTTTGTTTCCTTGAGCTGCTTCCCTTGCTTCTTTCCTTGAGTTTCACCATTTTCCTAAATTTTTTGGCAAATAAAACAAATTCATTTTCAGAGGAGTTATCACTGGATTCATCATCCAAAGGGTTAGAAACAGATGTGAAAGCTATTCCTTTTCTTTTAGAATCTTTTTTCAAATAAGTGTTTTCAAAAGCAAGTAAATTTCCTCTCAAGTCATCATATGTCATAGAATCAAGACCACTACTCTCAGATATTATCAATGCCTTTGTTTCCCACTCTTTTGTGGACATCTCAAGACTCTTCTCACAAGCACAGATTCAGGATACTTAATCCTCATAGCATCCAAGCCAACAATGATGATGTTGAATCTTTCAAATATTTCATCTATTAATTCTACTTCCTTCATTGAGAATATTTCATATTCTCTATTCAGCATATCTATCCTGGTCTTCTTCACTATAGTGGTTCCTTCATGAGTGACTTGAAGTTTGTCCCATATTTTCTTTGCCGTTATGCATCGTGATACCCATCGGTATTCCTCGAAGCTGATTGCACAGTTGAGCAAGTTGATAGCCTTGGCATTGAGCTCCACCTTCTTTCTGTCTTTTTCGGTCCAACTGGCTTCGGGTTTAAGAGAGACTACTCCTTCAGCACTTGTGGTGGTTGGAAATTGAGGACCCTCCAAGATGATCTTCCAGAGTCTGTAATCTAATGCTTGCACAAAAATCTTCATTCTTTCCTTCCAATAGGTGTAGTTCTTCCCATTGAAAAGAAGAGGTCTGTTACTTGACTATCCTTCTGTCAGATTGTAGGACACCAGATTTGAGCCACTGTTCTCTGCCATCTGGATCTTTTCTCCAAGCTGCAAAGCTTGATCTCTTTGAGACCAAGCTCTGATACCAATTGATGGTTATCAGTGGCTAAGAGAAGGGGGGTTGAATCTTAGCCCATTTTTGCTGAATAAAACTTGTTGCCCTTTTAAAATGCTTCAGGAGATATTTCTGCTTTTTTGTCTTGTCACTGGTCAAGAGACTTTTTTTTGTCTCGTAACCAATAAGGAGATATTTTTCAATTTTGTATCCTTCGAACAGAATCATAATTTGAGTAGAGTAGAGAGATAAAATCACACCCAGAAGTATCCTAGTTCAGCTGCTAAGTGCAGTGCACCCTACATCCAGTCTCCATCACAACAACGATAGAATTTCACTATAATATTCATGATTACATACACCAATTCTCCCCAGGAACTACCCTTCCTATCTGAGACAAGTCTAGAATCTATCCCCAATCCTGAACTTGACTTGGTCACCTACCAAGCTTTCAACTGCTAAGTGTTAACCCAACTTGCAAGGAGATTCCCACAGAATCATGAAACATAACACAGATGTACAAAGGACCTCTAGGACATCTATGGCTTTTTCTTTTAATTTTGTATACTCTACCTTTTTCCGCTCTATGGTTTTTTCTTACAAACCTCACTGTTTACTTTTTTCCATGAGACTCAAGACAGACAAAACTAAACAGAAAAATTACAAAATGAAAAACATTGAAGGAGAAAAATTTCTGTTAGCTTGGGTAGCTATGAGAACTCTATGCTTTCACTCTTTTCTCCTTAATTCAAGCCCTGCCTGTTCTCCCTTATTTATAGAAGGGGAAGCCTCCAAGGTTAAAACTGTTGAACCGAGCTAACTTCTTCTTCTTCATGCAAAAACTGATTTGGCCAGAGAGAGGAGAGAGGAAATCGAATGCTATAACCAACATGCAATTACCTCTGTGTCTTCCCTTCTCACCAAGCTTCATCAATCCGGGCCTTCTATCTTGACTTGCTTCCCAAGAAGGATTCCTAGCCCTTGATGAGTTCTTGATGCTTGACAGCTCCCCCTGCTCTTATCTTCTGCCTCATCCTCTACGTAGCTACAGTAGCTACCTCCTGTGGTGGTTGAGCAAAAGTAGAGACGAGCCATGCTTCCAAGGGATCTTCTTCCTCTGACCGAAATGGATCTCTTTCATTTTTGGGTATGGAAGGCTTGAGACTTCTTCACCACACCTTACCTTTTGTGGCAAATATCTCAGCCACACCATACTGTAGATTTTCTTTTTCTTACCGCCATCATCACAATGGCCTCTTCCTTGCAACTAGCTTCTCTGATAGCTTGCTTCATCCCTCCTTTCCTGCTAGACAAGACCGAAAGAGAGAGGAGAGAGAACAGAGAAAAACTTGCAATGTAATTAAAGAAGAAAATGAAAATGAGTTGTGTTTATATTACCCATGCCTAGCCCCTGCTTCCTTCTTCTGATTACTTGCTTCTACCATTTTCTTCTCTAACAGTGAGGTGACCGAATGCAAAGAAAGAGAAGAGAGAGAATGCTTTCAAAGAAAATAAAGAAGGAAATAAAATCAATTACACTTAATAAAAACCCACTTCCCTCTTTCATAGAAACGTGTGAAGCAATAATAGCAATCACATCAATTTCAAACTTTCTCTCTCATGTTACCAATGTCTGCATTAACTACATTTAATCAAATTTTGAATTCCATTAAATGAAGAGAGTGGAATCCGTTGAAAGCATATAACCATTTCATAAAAAATTGAATTCCATCAAGTTAAATGAGTAACTTAAACATTGGCCCCAATTCCTTTTTTAATTTCGGACCAACCATCTTGTTGGGCTTAAAAAAATTTCCTGACCCAACAAGCATAACAATTTAGCCATAATTCATATAACAATTTTGCATAAGGCTGAATTTTCTTTAATGATCTATTTGGACTTGTGATTTGGGCCAATTTGGTTTTCTTTTATTTTAAAGTACACCCACTTATATTAATTTTGTACATGGCTTGATTAATAACAAGTGGGACTCATATTGCCTTTTGACCTAATATGAAATCTGCACACTAACAAACACATTAAACAACCTATTAGAAGCAAATAACAATTTAATAATTTAATAATATTTGATCATCAAATTAAATATTAGTTTTCCAAACTCAACAGTTTTGAATTAGAATTTTTAAGTAGAAATGTTAGTGATAGGTGAAAGTCGATTTTGTGGGAATTTGATTTCTAGGGATAAGGCTAGAGTAGCATGTATGGTGAAAACGCCAAAGTTAGATTTTGCATATATGATAAAATTGGGCTTTAATATTTTAGGATAAGATTGTCATCACTTTTGATAAGAAGTACTTAATAAATTATAAGATTATGAATTTGACTATTATTTATTTATTTTTCAACGGAAAAGAATAATATAATTTTTTTAGTATAGTTATTTGTTGAATACGTAAAGTTTATTATGAATTTTTAGTAATTTTTTTACTGTTATGTAGCCGACCTGATGTATTACCAATATGAGAAGACAACATGGTATGCTTCTGGACGATCAAATCATACCATACCTGCAGATTGCCAAATTACACCATCTTGCGAAACTCAACGACCATTGGTTTAGACTGGATGAACTGCTAGTTAGCAATTTTGTGAAGAGATAGTGTCTAAGACGCATACGTTTCATATGCTTTTTGGAGAATGCATTATTACGTTACAGGATGTGATGTACCAGTTAGACCTTCCAATTGATGGTGACTATGTGAGTGAATGCCTAACAGGCTTCGAAGAGCTGCTCGGTGTGCTACTTCCTGCGAACTGCATTGACAAGTTCACTGTGAAGTGCATGTGGTTCCAAGAGACATTCAGTGAGCCTCCTTCAGATGCAGATGAGGAATTCGTGAGGAAATATAAAAGGGCGTACATTATAATATTGTTATCGACTCAGTTGTTTGGTAACAAGTCTATGGACATGTCTTCACATTCGGTGATTGCCTTATGTAGCTAGGCTGAATGACTTCATGGTTATATCGATGCATGTGTCGTGTTGTGTTGCCAACAAGAACGTCGTTAAATTGGCTAGTCCATTGTAGCTACTTCAGTCATGGATCTCTTGGCATTTTTCTACTTTCAGAATTGTTGGGTTTGACGCAGCCGAGGTTGTGCAGAGAGTTCATCCTGATATACTAGATCTACGACATATAATGTTGTGAAAGCGATAACTGCATTGATATACTTTGCTGTGATAGAGTGGCATTAGGTGAACAGAGTACTACCACAGATTAGGGGAGTACAACATCGACCTCGTGTAGCACTTAACATAAATTTCTTGATATCAAAAGATGGTAGAGGCGATGATCGTTGGTTTTTCAGTACCAGTCAGTCTTGGCACCTTCATTAGGCCAACAAAGTTCAGCATTTACTCCAATTTGATATCATCATGAATCCAGGCCCATAAAAGGATTTCTTGCAGTGGTGTTATCAGTATGGGTAGAGATTTTTGTCACTAGAATTCTTCCTCATTAATCCTAGGGCAGTTGGAATTCTGGAAGATGTAGCCCTTAGAGATAAAGGACAAGTACCTCCTATGGCACATGTGCACACCTAAAACTGCAACACCTAGAACCATCTTGGCAATTCATTGTATGACTCTTTATAATTTCTATAAATTTGTGCAAGTGTCTTTTACTTAGCCAACTAAATTTTTCTATAACTCGGTCTAAAACTATAATTTGTCTCTGTTGCATTCTGTAGTACCTTAATCGACACACCCACATCAGCTTTGACCATAAAAAAGATGAATGCACACATGACATGATAACCAAGCTTTCTGTGGTCACTAGAAATCTCTGTGGATAGATATGTATGAGGTCAATTATACCTTTTGACCTCCCAAATATCTTTTCGCTAGCAAAGAGTGATCTGAATAATCAACTGCAAACTTTTTCAAATTTTGTACACTTTTTATAGTACTTGATGTGATTTGACTCCAACATTCTATAATCAACTCCACAACGAATACTATAAGTCTTGACACTTAAAACAATTTCTTCTTTACCCTGAAACTGTTGACTAACTTGAAAATCAATTGGAGTTGATGTATCATGTGCATCTCTGCTTCCAAATTCGGATTCTACGTCTGAAAAATCCTGCTAAGTCATGGGTTTTGTGTTTAAAGTCGAAAAATGTGGCGGATATTTCTGAGTTCCAGAATTCGATGGTCCACCCTGACCAACTGGAATACTTCTCCCTAAATCATCATTGCTATCCTCATCTATTATGGCGGGCTCCACATCAACATCTTACAGTATATCTTTCATGGGATCTGGTTCTCCACCCCTCGCTGAAGCTGATATCATCTCAGGAGAAGTAGCCATTGCAATCACAAACTCATCAAAAGAACGATTATCACCAATTTTTCTATCATTTACGTAGTTTATATCAAATGCGGAGGACAGAGATGCCACCAACACGACTTCAAGTGCAATTACATTGACAGATGTAGAGGCTACAACAGGCATTAAACTAGCTAGAGGTTCCTGACATCGCTTTATATTGAAGGTTCTAATACAATCCTCCTGAACTAGCGAATATATTTTTAAACTTGGCCAACAATTCATGAGTTTTCACCTTAAAAAATTGACGACGATAGTGAAACAAAACTTGCAAATCTTCATCGCTCTCTATTACAAAAGAATCGTACTTCAGACCATCTTGCACAACAGAAATCAGAATCCAATAAAATAATTTCTCTACCCGTTTGAGGCCATGGACTCCCAATTTCTAACTATGGTATATTTTGCAGCTGAACAAAATTTGTGGATGATTTGATAAAGACACTCATTGAATTCTTATCAATAAATTTTATTCCTCTCACATTTTTTTTAATCGTCTCTTTGTAGTGTACAAAAATTAAGAAACTATCATTACTAACTATTGTGAATACTACTCCGATCAAGAGCAAACATTCTGATTGTATTTATAGGACATTTTCGTAGCTAAATCGAATTAAATAATTTTAAATTAATTTAAATTAGGTACATAAGTAATTCAAATCATTCAATTTATCTTTAGAGCTATAAAATCCTATAAATCAAACTCACCTATTTTGATTTAGTGTGAATCAAACATTTTCGCGTCACTTCTCTAATAAATCGAACTAGTCTACTTTAATTTTCTAATAACATGCTAAATCAGATTGTCATAATTTGATTTATGTATAAAGAGTTAAGTCGAATTACTGGTAAAAGTATTAAAAGATATACATATAATTTATTTCTATTTAAGATATTTATATAATTTTAGACACTATTCATTTTATTTCGGTGAAATATTCCAAAAAAAAAGTTTGCATTGTGATAATCTGGTAGTTCATATACTTGTGTAGATTACATTTTTTTCTGGATCAGGATCGGAGAAAATAACAAATAATCCATGTGATAGGTAATGATACTAATAATGAATGGCAGGGTGGAGTGGTGGACAACAAAAGATGAAGCATTTATGCACATATAGTGGAGCCCAAAAATCTTTGACAGGATAATTATTTGGGATTTGTATGTATATATTTGGCCTTATGCGTTAGTCCTGTAGCATTATTGTCCACGTTTTTTAAATTCATTTGAATGATCCCTCTATATACTATATATAGTCTATGCCCATTGCTGGACCAATTATGTCCTTTCATTTATTGGAAAAGATTAATACAGAAAAGGAATAACAACAATTAGAAAAGCAAACACACTACAAATTAGGATCAAATTAGATATATTTAGAGATGACAAAAAAAATTCGAACTGCGGCTACTTGTAAAAAAAAAAATTAGATATCCATTAAATATTTACAAAGACGGAAGAATAATTCATTCATGAAAGATCTAGGCTGCGTTTGTTTTTGAGAACAGGATAGGACATGATATTGAGAACAAGACAGGATAAGATACTGATAGACAGAGACACAAAATTTTGTGTTCTTATATTCTGTTTGGTAATAAACTAGAACAAATTATGAAAATTTAATTTATTGTTATTTTTCTTCATTCAAAAAATTTGAGATGAAAAATATAATAATAAAAAATATAATTATAAAAAATTAACAAGAATAATGAAAGAAAAAATGAAAAATAAATTGTGTCGCTTGTTAGTGTCTTTGTGTCTTTCCTGTCAAGATGGACACAAAATACACTAATTCAATATCTCTAGACACATTGTCTCTATCCATGTCTCTCTTGTCAAACACGATTTTGTGTCTCTGTATCCTTGTCTTAGTGTCCTGTCTCTGTAAACAAACGCAACCCTAGAATTCTCAAGACTCGTTGAGTCCACTCTTTTATAATTTATGGGACTAAGTATTTTTAGCAAAATATCAAAAAAAATAATTGATACAAAAATAATCAGCGTTGGTTTAATTACTTGAAATAATCTTGACGAGTGAAGTTGTGATGAGACAATAGGTGTGCTTGAGTCAAATTTCAAACTAGGCAGCTAAACAAATCTTATATAAGTAGTACATAGTATAAATAATTAATAAAAGTTGCACGTGCTTCTTTTATTTTTTGCTGTGTATAGTTGGGTTATTAATAATTAGACATACACATATGAGTTTAGAGTTTGGCCAATGGAACACTCATTGAATAATAAGCTTAGTCATGTTCATATAAAAGACACTCACATACAGCAAACTCCATTTATTTCATGACATTGACACCTTTTTTTTTTTTTTTTTATCATATCAAAGAATTTAATTGGAATAGTCAAAGTGCTACCCTAAAGAAGTTTAACTTTATTAATATATAGTATATAGTATATAGTCGTCAGTAATTAAATCGTTTATGTGAATATGTTCTTCCTTATATAATTAATTAACGGCGTGAAATTTGTGCTTTTTTTCTAAAACGTGGATATTTATATTTTTCTGTACAATTACACGTGATTATTACAGCTAGGCTAGGTCCTTATTTTCTTTAAATTCATTCCAAATTTAAAAGTTATAATAATGTCATTATAAAGATGGAAATTGTTACGCGTCATAAAGAAAAAACTAATGGTGCGGAAAAGGTTCCTTGGAAGAAATAAATAATGAAACGTGAATATTACTGTACATTGATTGACGAGTGATTCCGAAATTGAAAAATTATAAATAACAAGTAATTGTTGACTAAAAGTTTGACCAAAATAATCTCCTAACTACTGTATTTATTTTGCAACCTACTTGAAAGAATGTTATTTAAATTAAAATGTGTGACTATGTTTGGCTTTAAAACACAAAAAATTATTGGTTCGTACCATGATAGCTGGAGAAGAACAATGCTTGATAGGCCCACACAAAAAAGTACCTTGTTTATTTATTAGAGACGGTATCCTTACAATAATAATGTAGGATCAGTTATGGCCTTACGGAGAGAGGCTCATTTTTTTTTTATATGCAAATTGTGTGTGTTGTGTATGGGTATGGAAGTAGAGTGGTATTAGACATGAATGTGGGATAATTTTTTTTAAATTATGAAATGAAGAAATCGAACTGTCCGATTTCTTCGTTAAAAAAATTATGAACTCCGATTTGTGTGGGAGAGAAAATCGGAGGGTCCGATTTGTACTTTTAAATTTTTTTATTTTAAAAACAAAAATTGGATGATCCGATTTTATTATTAATTTTTTTTAATTGTTTAAAATATAAATCGGACGGTCCGATTTGTGTAATGCAATTTTTTTAATTTTTTAAACACAAATCGGAGGGTCCGATTTGTTTTTGATACCACAACTGCGTAAAGCACCCATACACTCCATAACTATGTCCTGCATCATTCCTTCTTCCATATCTAAATTAAAAAGTGTACAGTCACCAAAAAAAAAATTAAAAAATGTACGGAGAGATGGATGGTCTCAATTTTTTTTTGTAAAGTATTATTTTTTATTATTTGATATGTTTTTGGTTCCACTTAAAAAATATAAGATAAGAGATTATATTTTATAAAAAAATTAAGAATAAAATTGAGAAGATTTATTGTTGTTATTGATTTTTTGGGTAATAACCTAATTAGCTAGGTTAATTATTGAAGATACACCGTTAATAAATTTGTGTTTTTTTTACTGTGTTTGTTTATTGGTATAAGACATTAAAATAAAGATATTAATTAAGATATAAAATGGTATTTAGTAAATGAGATATGAAGAGAAATAATGGGATATTGAATTAGTATATTTTGTATTTATTATGATAGAAAAGACACAAACATACTAACAAAAAATATAATTTATTTTTTATTTTTTATTATTATTGTTAATTTTTTATAATTATATTTTTATCCAAATTTTTTGAATGAAAAAAATGAAAATAAATTAGACTTTTATAATTTGTTCTAATTTATCACCAAATAAAATATAAAAATACTAATTTTTATTTTTTTATTTTTTATTTTTTATTCTCAATATTTTATCTTATCTTATTATTTTTCAGAACCAAATGCTATATTTAGTTGAGATATTGGACCACTAAAAAAAATTTTGAAATTAAAAAAAAATAAATATAAAGAGACAATCTCATTTGAATTATAGCTCGTTCGTCCCGTTGCACCAAATATATTAATGTTAATAACTCAAATTCACATCACATGCTTATGATACTGATGAATTAAAGTGCAGTAATTTTTCTTAGTTTTATATTGTACGAGATGTCTCTGATACGGTTTGAAGGGTGGATCGGGAACCCGCGGACAGTGCTGGAGCCGGGTCGCTTGATTGGAGCAATGGGGGGGGGGGTACCTGCAAAGACACTCCGACGCTCAAGTCAGAATGGATCTAAGAGGTAGAAAGTGTGTGGAATGAATGAATACCTGGGGGACCTGGGTCCTCTTATTTATAGGTGACGGTGAATATCTTATCTTATCTTTATTTGGTTAGGATAAGAGAGATATTAGGGTTAGAGGCTTTGAAGGGCCGGTGTTTGGGCCTCCGTGTCAAAGCGGGTTGTCCTCGGGTAACCGGGTATGCGGGGGTCCGTGGGTCGGATCCGTAACAGTTGCCCCCGCAGCGGGAGAGCGAGCGAGGTCGGTCTGTCGCTGGGAGACGTTTGTTATGGGCTCGATTATTCTCGGGTGCCCGTCTGGTTTCGTTGAGATGAGGTCGGTGCCTCGGTCTCCGTGTTGTGGAAGATTCGTCTGACCGTTTAGGTCTGACGTGACTCTTCCGTATCAGTCGCGTCTGTTGCGTTCTTCGAGGCGTTACCTTTTTTCGAGGGGGTATTTATTGCAGGTTGTGCTTTTTCTTTTTTGCCCTTGTGTTTGCTTTGCTTTCTAAGGGTTTTTTCGTCGTTGTACTTCTTTCAAAAACCGTTTTGGTTTTCCTCCTTTAGTTCCCTCGTTCTGCTTTTACTTCTCTTATTGCTTCTCTTTTCTAGTTGCAGCGTTTCCCATTCTTCATTTTCGCTTTCTTTGGTTTTGGTTGGTCTTCTTCTGCGGCGTCTTTCTTTGGGGTTGTCTTCCTTCGATTTATCAGGTTAGCATTTCTCTTGTTTTTGCTTTCTTCTGCTTTATTTTCTGCAGCATTTTGTTTTTGTTTTTGCTAAGTGTAGCTGTTTTAGAGTAGTTTTGTGGTGTTTGTATGGTGGTTTAGATAGTTCTGTTGGGTTCCTAGAGTAGGGTTGGGGCGAGTGCCATCGTATAATTGGTGGTGTGCGGTGGCGGTATTTTTGGTTTTTTACCCGCCGCCGTTTTCTGCCGTAAGGTTTGGCTGACGGTGGTGCTCGTCGATATTTTAGGTATGGCTCGCCGACGGATGGAGGGTGTGAGGGCTCCGGTGGCCCCGGCGGGGGGTGTCCCTGACCTTTTTTCCTGGGTCACCAGTGATGTTTGGGGGACGCCGTCGCGGATGACGGAGGCGGACCTCCAACGGCTCCGTGATGAA
>NC_092038.1:134725907-134842125 GCF_003086295.3 Arachis hypogaea
AAATTTTCTTAATTTAATCACATACCTATGCACTGTATACTATATACTAGATATAAAGTATTAATCTGGTAAGTGTATACTAAAATTAATTATTAATATAAAATATATATTAAAATAAATTAATAGCATTTTTTATAAAGTATATGTATATATATAGCTTCATTCAATGGCCATGCAAGCAAAAATAATAGGAAATAAAAATTGCTCAAAACAGTTCTAATAATAATTAAGGTTTGATATATAAAAAAGCAAGCAAAGAAAAAAAAAATGGTAAGAAGAGAATCTGCCTTTATTTTAGTGGCACTTTGGCTAATAATGTCTCGTATCAGGCACCATCAGAAGCACAGTTTTTTTTTTTTTTTTTTATGACTTAGTTGGAAATCTTGTCATTAACTCTGAAAGTTTTGAAGAAAACTGATTCAGTTGATTGAGTGAAATAAAAAAAAGAAAAGAAAAAAGGTGACTAGCCCTTTATTCCTTTTATACAAAAATTTGTCTAGCCCAATCGCAAAAAAATCCTACTTGATCATCATGATAATAATATAGTCTCCTTGTTTATGCAATGCATCAAGTTTTCCAAAACATGGGGTTTAATCCAAGAAACTGATGACTAACCAGCATGGCAAATTGATCTATCAACAGCTAGCACCCCTTTCAGTCATGATTTCATGATCCACTCTCTCTCTTTCTCAATTGAAATTTTGATGCTCTAACCATGGCCAGAGGCCAGTTTGGTCATCAATGGCACAGAACATGTTGCTCAAGCTCTCTTCTTTGACCATGTGATGATGATGATGATGATGATGATGTGGAGTGGTTTGAAAAAGCTGTGCAACTTCTGTTGGCCTGGCAGTGGCAGCAGCAGCAGCAGCATTATTTGATGGTGATGGAAACAGTGTTCTGCTGTTATTGTTGTTGTTTTGATGAGTGGATAGAGGACTGTCAATGGCTGAAGTAGTAGTAGTAGTAGTAGGTGTCCTTGTTGATATATCCAACTTGATATCTGAACTGTTGTCACTCCTGTTGCTGCTTGATCCCTCTGTCTCTTTGTTTAGGTTTATTGATTCTGTTGGTTCTCTACTTTTCAGTGCCATTATCTGCATAATCAAAGTGGAAATTATTATTATTATTATGTCCAAATATCCCATGCAAGGAAGCAATTGAAAGAACCTGAGTGTGAAGCTTGTGATTCTGGGCTTGAAGAGCATCATTATCAGCTTTAACAGCATCAAACTGGCGCTTAAGAAGATCATAATCCTTCTCCAATTGCTTGGTCTTCCATCTGGCTCTTCTGTTTTGGAACCAAATAGCAATCTGTCTAGGTTGAAGGCCTAGAGCCCTTGCAAGCTGCATTTTCCTCTCTGGTTCAAGCTTGTTCCCCAACTCAAAGCTCTTCTCAAGTGTCTTCACTTGCTCCATGTTCAGCCTCCTCTTCTTCTCCCCTGCCTGTGATCCATCATCTGACACCTCTTCCTCTCCTCCATTCCCTTCCACTTCTCCCACCTCTATCCCTGAGAATGACATCGATCTTTTCCCTAGATACCCTCCTCCTCCTGCTCCTGCATCACAACAGCATAATTACAATATATCTCTCTCTCTCTCTCTTTCTCTCTATACACATATAATATATATACCGTGGTGGTACTCTTGAGGTGCACATGAAGTTAGGATTGAGTTGAGTGATGGTGGAGGTTGATGTTCATCTTGGTGATGATGATGTGGGGTTTGTAACATGAAATTTGCTGGGAAGAAAGCCATATTCTTGTGAAGCGAAGCTTGTGTTGTGCCTTGTTTTATATATACCTTATCATCAGTTTCTGGAAGAGGTTTTGTTCTCTTATGTGGATATTTGGAAGATGAAAAGGAGAAAGAAAGAAAGAAAAGAGAGAAGGGGATATGTTTGAATCTATAATTCTATTCTCTCTACACACATCAACTTCAATAATATATATCACTGCTTCTTTTCCTCTCTTTCTTTTTTCTATAAAGTTTTTATCTTTTATGTAATTAGATGTCAAAATGACGTTTAGTGTTTAGAAAAAGAATAATAAGCATATAAATAAAAAATGAATGTAGGTTCTGTGCATCAACCTGGCTAATATTCCATTGGAGTGTGTGCATGTGTTATTATTAGCTCATTACTTGCAATTATTTTCCTAATCATAAACCAGCAGTGTGTCACTTAGGAGACAAGCACTTCATTTTTTTTTTCTACTTTATATTTTCTTTGCAAAAGAGAAAGAAGATGTTTCTATATAGACTTGCTATATATTGCTACAACCTTTTCATAATCATGTCCTTCATTTCATTGGTTTTATTTTATTTTTTATTTTTTATTCCAAGTGGTGGGTGAATTCGGAGTCAAATTAAGAAACATGAAATCTCCTAATGTTTCAATTTTAAATCATAACTAAAAAGCTAGTAGATAGAGGTAGGTGCTCCTATTCACAATTTTCCATAGTAAAAGAAACCTAAATACATTTAACTTAATTGTGATGGTAATAATAAACATATAGTTTTCATGCTATCTTTCATTCTATGGATTAAGCTAGAGGTTACTTAAGGAAAATGAGATGTGAGTTGTCTATAACATAATATAATATAAACTTTTTAATAGTTTGTATATATCCAAATTAAAACATGAAATTGTTGTCACTTTTTTTAAATTAAAAAAAAAAAAAAAAAAAGAGGGAGGAATCTAGGGGATGGGTCCAATGGAAGAGGGGCAGGGTTTGCTACCTAACCCACCAACAAGTATCGTGCATTAGGACGAAGCTCTTTCGCATCAACCCATTATCCCTTTGCATCCATTTCAACCCCTTACCATCCCATATAAGTCGCCTTGTGTTTATTAGTAAGTATTTCAAGACAGAAAATATATAAATTAGATTTAAGATAATAAAAAAAAAATGTGTTTTTTATTTTACTATGTTTTTAATTTCTCGGTGAAATTTAAAGTTTGATACATACAATTGATTTAGTATAAAAATAAATCTGAATTTGTGTGTGTTATGTGATGTGAACGTGATGAGGGTTGGAAACCAAAGCTAAGAAGGGTATGTGGAGCTGGTTTTGTTTGTCCTTTTCTTTTATCATACATATATATATATGACACGTGGCCACTGCTTCTCTTACTATAGCTACTATGCAAGGTAATTTCATACCAAAATTGACACATTCAATACCATACTTAATTACTTCACACCCTAAATATGTATGCACTATAGAGACGTGAAAATCATATTTAATTTTACAAACAACTATCTCAGGATTCTATTCTGATGCTTGTTCATTTTTTTTTTTAAATCTATATTCATATGTTCATATAGATATTTTTACTCGAATTAATCAAATAAGCGATAAACGCATCATACATTTTTCACTAATCTTAGAAATTGATAGTACAATTTGTCAAATCAGATTAGTCAGCTACTTAATTAAATAATAAAATATATACATGCCAATGTGCTTAATATTTTACAGTTTACTTTACAAAATAAGTCAACCACAAATCAAATTATTATTAATGCCGTTACCATATAAAAGACTTGTAGAGTTCAAGATTTGGATGCTCTCTAATAATAATAACTTAACTTAACTTAAGGTGTTTTTTTTTTCTCTTCTTGTTATTGGTTTATTATTATTGTGGCCATATGTATGTTATGAGCTGGTTTTATGAGAGACAAGGACAAAACTAAACACCGAAGAAATTAAATTCGGCCTTCCAAGCACCAACGTTTATTGTCTCTATTTGAGTCATGAATTTAATTCTTTGTAATAGTTTTCGCATCGGAGAGTAAAAAAAGGGCCTATATATGTACATACATCATATCATGTACTACGATTTTGATATATTTTAGTGCAGTATTTTATTTTATCTTTTAATCCTAACTTTCATACATTGGGATGAAATCAAGTGTACCAAACCAATGCATGCAAGATATATATAAAATTTCATGACCCACACATATTCCATATGGGAAATGAACTTTCGTCTATATACATTAAAAAGAGTCGTTAAAAGTACATTGTTCAACTATTCATGCTATGTATGGTTAGATATATAATTATTTATGTATATTTTTTATTAGTTTAAATTTAAAAAAAATATTTCATGACATAATATTATAATTTTTATAATGAAAAAGTCTAAAAACATATTTATGTTAAATTCTAGCAAAATAAGAATTTAGTATAAAATAAATTGAAAAAAATAAAGATTATACAAAAACTCAAATAAACCTAAAAAAAATTACTTAAAAAAGTATTTAAATATATAATTATTGATGTGACTTATCTGTTAGTTTAAGTTGTTGTTATTATTATTATTATTATTATTATATGTGATCATGTTCTATGTATATATCGCATATTTTAAATAGACAGAGAGGACCCATGAAAGGAATTAAATTTCCAACAAATGGCCCCAAAACAACTAAATCAGCCCTAAACATGCACAACCATAAGTTCTTTGATTTAACAGGCTTTCTGAGACCTTCTGAAAGGTACATGTGATGAGTTGATTCAACACTCAAACTTGATGGTGTGACTGTGACACCAATATAAATCCTCATCACCATTTATTATTATTATTATTATTATTATTACTACTACGTCAAAATTAATCATATAATTCTTATTTCGTACATACTAAAACTCATATATATATACATTAGTAGAGTTCTTCTTCGTAATAATATTTAAAAAATATAAATATTTTAGAATTATGTTAATTTTGTCTTGATATTATAAATTATAATAAAAATTATAAAATTAAATTATTTTTATAAAAAGATAAAATATATATTTTTTTTAAATTTGTTAAAAATTTTAAAAATTTTAAAAATATTTATAAATTTTATTTTGTTTTAATTTTAATTTATCTTAAAAAAATTTTATTAGCATCAAATTTACTTCTAACAATTAATTTTTCAAAAAAATTATGATTATTTCAGCAATAATTTTAGAAGAATACGTTCAATACAAGCAAATCAAATATAGTTATTATGCACTATTGTTGAATTAGTTTTAAATTTTTTGAAAATTTATTTGTCAGGGATATATTTAATGTAAATTAAAAAATTTTGAGACTATTAGAATAAACCTTAGGAGTTTTTAAAATTTTTGACAAAATTTAGAGATAAAAAATATACTTTACCTTTTACAAAAGGATCATAGGGGATAAAAGTTCGTTGACTAAGACCAAAATTTCTGTAGATAAAAAAATTAAATAATAAACTTTTTAGTTATTATTTTCATATGAAAGAATTTAATTTTTTATTAATAATTAATTTTAATATTCATTATCTAAAACTTGAAAGAATTTAATGTGTATACTTTTACATTTGATTACGTGATAAGTCTATCGCACAAATAAAAATAATTAATTTTTATAATATTTATTATTTAAAAATAATATTTTTCTCTCTTTCTATATATAAAAATATAATTAAATATTAATATAAAAATTTATATTGATAGTTATAAAATTAACTTAAAATTAATTTTTTTGAAACAATAATTTAAATCTTGATTCTAATTATTAATCACAACATTAATATTCTCTTCAAATTATATTTAATAAATATTTAAAAAAAATAAAAATATAAATTAAAAAGATAAGTGATAAAAATTTAGAACTAAATAAAAAACTAAAAAAATATACATATACTAATAATAATATTTTTATGTGAATAATATTACAAAATTAATTTTTAATTATATTTAATTATAAATTTAATATATTTTTTATAATTTTATGAATTTATTTGAATGATATTATTTTAATAATTTTTGTTTGTAGAACAAGAAGATAGAGAGATAGAGAATAAGAGAGAAAGATAAAGAAAAAGGAGAGAGGGAGTTTTGTTAATTTTGAAGGGGGAGATTTTATTTTAATTGTAATGAAAAAGTATCTCACGACACATTTTAATTGGTTTGTCAACTTAGTAATAAAAAATATAAAATATAAATTATAAGTTATATATAGAGTGAAAATGGTAGAGAGAAATAGATAAGGGAGAGAGTAGATAAAAAGATAGAAAAATAGAGTTTATTAATTTTAGAGAAAAATATTTAATTTCAATTTTTAACGAGAGAATGTCATATGACACATTTTAGTTGTTAATTTAGTAATATAATATTGAGAAATTCTCCACATACAAACGTTTTTTTATACAAGTATTTACAAGTGCACCTTCTTCTTCTTCTTGCGCACGTTCTTCTTCCTCTTTCTCTTCTTCTTCTTCTTCTTTTCTTTCGTTTTTTGCCTTCTCTTTCTCCTTCTTCAACTATTACCGCACGTTTTCACTGCACCTTCTTCTTCTTCTTGCTACACGTTCTTCTTCTTCTTCTTTTCTTTCATTTCTTGCCTTCTCTTTCTCCTTCTTCAACCGTTACTACACGTTTTCACTGAACCTTCTTCTTATTCTTGCCGCACGTTCTTCTTCCTCTTATTCTTCTTCTTCTTTTCTTTCGTTTCTTGCCTTCTCTTTCTCCTTCTTTATTTACGTGCTTTTCTCTCTGTTTTCTTTCTTCGTTATTCTCGATTTCCATTGTTTTTTGACATCAAGCTCTGAAATCGTTTTTGAAGAAGAAGAAGCAGCAGAAGATGAGGAGGAGAAAGAGAAAGAGTTCTGAATTATGCATAAAGTATACTTCAACGAATTTTGGGTGTATTTCTTAATCCCTTTGGGTGTAGTTTTTGTAATCCTTTGGGTGTATTTCTGCAATCGTTTGGGTGAATTCTTGTAACCGTTTGGGTGTATTTCTGTAATCATTTGGGTGTATTTCTGTAATCATTTGAGTGTATTTCTGTAATCGTTTGGGTGTATTTCTGAAGTTCCATTATCTTCAAATTTGGCAAGAAACTCGTTTTCATAGAGGAAGAAGAAGAGTCGTTTATAATGCATGGTGAGTAGCGCGCTTTGAAACAGGAAGTGGTTGAATAATGTGCGTTTATTTACTCTTGACTGTGGGAGTGTAATGCGTATTTTTTGTTGGGCTTGTGCCAACTTGTAAGACTTGTAAGCCAAAAAGACTTGTATGTGTAGCAGGCCTCTATAATATTATTATATTTTAATTTTAATTTTAATATTTTATTTTTAATTTTAATTTAATTTAAATTACAATTAAAGAATGTTATGTTGTATATTTTAATTGTTAAATTTGTAATTAGCCATTGATAATGATATATAAGAAAGATAGAATGGTTGAAGAAATGAGAGAGATAGAAAAAGAGAAAGAAAAAGAGAAGAGGAAAAAACTTTTTAATTTTAAATGAAAATATTTGATTTTAATTACAATAAAAGAGTTATATGTAACGTATTTTAGTTGTAAAATTAGAAAGATATAATAGATATAATAGACAGGTACTTTCGTTTTAGAAATTCGAGTGAATCAAAATTCAACTATACTAAATATACAAAAAAATTAGTCATTAAAATAAAATATATATTAAAATATAAAATATTTATTAAAAATAAATTAAATTATATATGTATTTACATGTATATAAATAAATAGTGATTAATTTTGATGCGTAAATAATATTTTTTTTTATCAAAATTCATATACGAAATATGTTATATATTGATGGATCACTACTATATCACCGGCAGGGCAGCAGGTTGATGACGTGAATAATTAGGGATTTGGCACCCTATAAATTCATTATATTTTCATTTCATGATGCAAAATCTTGGTTATTCTGTTGACTTTTCACTTAAAAGCAAGTCTACTTTGCAATTATAATAAGGTACTTTTTAATTTGATGTCATTATTTCAACGTTATAAGTTTATTTAAATTAAATTTTACCAGTATAAGTCTATAAGGTGTTAAAATTAGGAAATATTAGGGCCGGAAGCCAAAATTTTTTATAAAAAAAATAAAAGTTTGTTAATATTAATTCAAATATATAAAAAAAATAAAAGTTAGTTATTAGCATCAAATTTACTTCTAACAATTAATTTTTCAAAAAATTTATGATTATTTCAGCAATAATTTTAGAAAAATAACTTTCAATACAAGCAAATCAAATATAGTTATTATGCACTATTGTTGAATTAGTTCTAAATTTTTTGAAAAATTATCTGTGATGGGTATATTTGATATAAATTAAAAAAATTTGAGACTATTAGAATAAATCTTAGGAGTATTTTTAAAATTTTTGACAAAATTTAGAGATAAAAAATATACTTTACCTTTTACAAAATGATCATAGGGGACAAAAGTTCGTTGACTAAGACCAAAATCTCTGTAGATAAAAAAATCAAATAATAAATTTTTTAGTTATTATTTTCATATGAAAGAGTTTAATTTTTCACTAATAATTAATTTTAATATTCATTATTTAAAACTTGAAAGAATTTAATGTGTATTCTTTTACATTTGATTATGTGATAAGTCTGTCACACAAATAAAAATAATTAATTTTCATGTTTATTATTTAAAAGTAATATATTTTTTTTCTTTATATAAGAATATAATTGAATAGTAGTATAAAAATTTATATTGATAGTTATAAAATTAACTCAATTTTTTTTGAAACAATTGAATCTTGGTTCTAATTATTAATCACAATATTAATATTCTTTTCAAATTATATGTAATAAATATTTGAAGAAAAATTAAAGAAGTTAAAATATAGATTAGAAAAATAAGTGGTGAAAATTTGAAACTAAATAAAAAATTAAAAAAATATACATATAGTATTAATAATATTTTTTCTGTGAATAATATTACGAAATTAGTTTTTAATTATATTTAATTATAAATTTAATATATTTTTTTATAATTTTATGAATTTATTTGAATTATATTATTTTATTAATTTTTGTTTGTAGAACAAGAAGATAGAGAGAGATAAAGAAAAGAGAGAAAGACAAAGAAGAAGAAGGAGAGAGAGAGTTTGTTAATTTAAAGAGGAAGATTTTATTTTAATTGTAATGAAAGAGTATCTCGCGACATATTTTGGTTCGTCAAATTAGTAATATAAATTAGGTTTAATTACTCTGTTGGTCCCTATAGTTTCGCGAAATTTTCAATTAGGTCCTTATACTTTTTTCCTTTTAATTGGTCCTTGTACCAATTTTTTTTTCAATTAGGTCCCTCTTGGTAGTAATTGACTTAATTGTATAGGGACCCAAGTAAAAAAAAATTGGTACAGAGACTCAAATAAAAAGAAAAAAAAGTGTAGGGACTCAATTAAAAAAAATTTTGGTGTAAGGACTCAATTAAAAGGAAAAAAAATATAGGAATCTAATTAAAAATTTTGCGAAACTATAGGGACCAACAGAGTAATTAAACCTATAAATTATAAGTTATATATAGAGTGAGAAGGGAAGAGAGAAATAGAGAAGGAGAGAGAGGTAGATAAAAAAAATAGAGAAATAGAGTTTATTAATTTTAGAGAAAAATATTTAATTTCAATTTTAATGAGAAAATGTCATGTGACACATTTTAGTTGTTAAATTAGTAATATAATACTATTATATTTCAATTTTAATTTTAATATTTTATTTTAATTTAATTTGAGTTACAATTAAAAAATGTCATATTTTATATTTTGATTGTCAAATTTGTGATTAATCATTGATAATAATATATATAAGAGATAGAATGGTTGAAAGAATGAAAGAGATAGAAAAAAGAGAAAAACTCTTTAATTTTAGACAAAAAAAATTAATTTCAATTATAATAAGAGAGTGATACGTGATATATTTTAATTGTAAAATTAGTAATATATAATAGATATAATAAATAGATACTTTCGTTTTAAAAATTCGAGTGAATCAAAATTTAACTATACTAAGTACACAGTAAAATTAATCATTAAGATAAAATATATATTTAAATATAAAATACATATTAAAAATGAATTAAATTATACAAATATATATATTTAATACATAATGATTAATTTTTGTGCGTAAAGAATATTTTTTTTATCAAAATTTATATACAAACTATGTTATATATGGATGGATCACTACTATATCACCAGCATTCCAGCAAGGCAGCAGGTTGATGACGTGAATAATATTAGGGATTTGGCACCCTAGAAATTCATTATATTTTCATTTCATGATGCAAAATCTTGGTTATTATGTTGACTTTTCACTTAAAAGCAAGTCTACTTTGCAATTATAATAAGGTACTTTTTAATTTGATGTCATTATTTCAATGTTATAATTTTATTTAAATTAAATTTTATTTAAGTCTATAAGGTGTTAAAATTAGGAAATATTAGGGCCGGAAGTCAATATTTTTTAATAAAAAAAAAGAATTAAAAGTTAGTTAATATTAATTCAAATATATAATATAAATACATTAATTATTTAACATTTATATGTTAAAAATAAACTATTTCATTGCAAATAGTTTGAACTAAAAGCAAAAGATTCCTGCTGGTGATAATAAAGTAAGAAGTAAAAAAGAAAGAGGAGAAAATAAATAATAACTATGTAATTAATAAAAGAACACAAGTATTATACATGCAAATTACAATTAAAATAGGACTATATTACGTGTATATCAAAATCAGTCACTAAAATCAGTTATCAATATAAAATACATATTGAAATATAAATATATATTAAAAGTAAATTAAACTACACGTGTATTTATACACAAATATATTGGTAGCTGATTTTAGTGGTTGATTTTAATAAAAAAATAACATTTTTGATTAAAATATAGTAGCGAAAAAATTGGATGAATGTATGTAGCTAGGGTTAGAGAAAACTGAAAAGCAAGAGATGAGAAAGAGTGAGGAATCTGTGCAATGTGATGATGTGACATGGATAGGGTCCCATGCAATGCAAACACTGCTTGCTTTAATATATGTAGCCAAAGACAAGCAGCTCTCACTGCCTCACATGCCTTTATTAGTTGGAATACTGAATGAGAATCCCATTTCCATTGCCATTGGCTGGATATCCATGTTCCCTTCTTATATACTCCTTTTATTTTTTTTCTTTTTTTTTTTCATTATATATAGAAAAATGAATTTTCAAAATTGAATTGTTGAAATAATAATAGAAAAAAATATATATATTATTAAATTAACTTGCATTGTCCTCCACATGCTCTTAATTATGCTTGTGGTGTGTTTCAGTTTACTCAAGTCCCATGTGCCATCTTTGCTTGACATATCTTTTTCTAAAGAGGGTTACCCATTTCTTTATTCAATCTCAAATTTTCAAATGTTATGAATTTTGGGATTTTCTTACAACAAAGAGATTTATATGCATTGATGGTGATTCGTCAACCACTAGTCTTTTTTTTTTTTTAAATTAAAAAAAATTGTATATTTATATAAATATTTGCTGGTGGCCATGTTTTTCGCTTTCTCAGGACAGATGGCCCATACATCAGAACCGTCCATTGCGGAGGATACTTCCCTGCTTGGATACATATTGAAAATGCCATTTACTTCATCAGATATAAAGAAGCTATGCATCTCACTTTAGCCAAAAGAGATTAGATAATAAAACAAACAAATAATAAATAAATAAATAAACATTTAGTGGTAACGCTTTTCTTTTTCTATAACTGGGATAAATACTTATTTAATCTCTCAACTTAAAACTAATTTTTAATCTTTAGGAAACATTTTAAGTGTACCGGAAGTACCGGTGCTCTAATTGTTTTAACCGTTAATTTAAATTATAAAAAATATATATAATATATATTAATTGAAATCAACGATTAAAATAATTGGTGCACCGGTACTTCCCAGTACACTTGAAATGATTCCTAATCTTTATTGACTATAATTTTCCTATCTATTGAAATTTTAGGTGTAGAATTATTTTCTTCTATTACATAATAAATTATTTTTAAAAAAATATATTAAAAATTGTTCCCTTAATTTTTGTATATATATATTAATTGTAAACAATAATATATTTTGTAATTTTGAAAAACTGAAATAAAGCAAAGTCTAAAAGATTCTGGAAAGAGGAGGATAAGGACTGAAAAAGAAAGGACGGAAATATACCAGGAAAACGTCTTTCTTAGCTTCCCTTTTCATTTTTGTTGAATAAAAACATTTTAGTTACAATTTAAAAAAATTCGGTGTTTAATTTATTTTTTCTTTATTTCTTTCTGGGATAATGTTATTTAATCTTTCTACATGAAAAGGAAAACGAAAGATCAGTGTCTTGTTCTGTGACTAAAATATTAATGTCTATGCATTAACAATGTAGAATATTAAAAATTTTACACTGTTAATTTTTTTTTTCAAGAAAGCATCATTTATATTGTCTTCCAAATTGAGTTTAATTATATAACAAACCAACATGACTTACATTTTTAAATTTTTGTTAGTTGATACTGTTAATTTAAGCAAGTTAATTAACAGGTCTATGACGTATTTTAATTTGTAATGTCCAAATCTTTAGTTTTCTATGATATCTTTAAGTAGAATTGAGAAAAGTTTAATGGAGTTAAAAGATAAAAATTAACTTTATTTGTCTATTATTTCACTTGCAGTTATAAAAATATTTTTATTATAAAACATTAATAACATTTTATACTATTATCATAATAATATAAAATATTAATAAATAATTAAATATTCTTGTATTTTACGTTAAAATCACTTGTACATAAAAAAGTTAGCCTTTACCTGCATATCATTCCACTTGCAGCTATAAAATTATTTTATCCATGTCTAGGTTGCCACTTTTTTTATAAAAATATATATCTATATATAGTGCAAAAGCGAAACAAGAAGCGCATGCAATATATAACTCAATAAAAATTGTAATAGCATGTTGATAACTATTGAAAACTATTGTTCAATTTGATTAATGATTATATTTGGCAAATAAAATTAAGTTGTGACTAATGACTAATCTGGTCAGCCCTTCTTATTATTAATCGTTATAACATTTTTGTATTCTCGGTTAATATGTATGTAAACGACATGTAAAATCACTATAAACAAACACATGGAGTTTAGAGGCAAGCTGACCCTAACCCTAAATAATGGGAAAGAATCTACTTTTTTGGAGTAAATAAACTTTAATTTAATTCACAAGAAATAAATAAAAAAAAAGATTATTTATACAAAAATTATTTATTATATTAATTTATTATTAGTGTTGTGCACGTGAGTAGGTCATCAGTAATAATACATGATGAGTTGTAGTTCTCGCCGTCAACGCAAAACTGACACTGCAATCTTGCTCACTGCGAGATGCTTTTGAACCGCCACGTGATCAAACACCCATGTTATGCGATGCTATTATACTGTTATTCGTGGATTGCGAGATTCTTGGGTTGGACAATCGTTGTCTATATAGTCGCACGGTATTTTCTTCTCCTCTTATATAAAAAGTACCTCTTTCTTCCTCTTCTGTTTCTCATAATACTTTTTCATCTCGCAGAGTGTGACTGTTGTAGATAAAAATTTTGGTAATTTGTTAGAGCGATTTAGTAAAAGTGCTACCAGAATATTTTTTTTATATATGTAAAAGTGAGTTAGAGCCTAATGAAAAGTGTTATGTGTTTTATTAGTATTAATTTTAAGGTGATCGAATTCTATTTTACCCTCCCTAAAGTAACATATAATTTATTCTCTATGATATGTCACTTTTTAATTAGATGTTATCTTAACTTCATAACTTTTCAATTATTTTAATTTAATAAGAATTAATATTTTAACCATAATTAAACTATTTTATAATTAAATTATTATTTAAAATGAATAATTATATCATTTCTTAAAATATTAATAACTAAATTTATTTTTGTTTTCCCAAAACTCAAATCATTCTTTTCTAACACTTCTAGTTCTCTTTACTTGAATTTTCAAGTCATCAGTACTCCTTATTTATTATGGGACTAATAGTCTTGGCAGAGTCAAATATCACAAACTGTTACATTTTTTCGGATAAAAAAACAGACAAGGTCATGAATTTCACCACACATTTCATCTTCTCCATCAACACACCAAACAAAAGCTACAATTTGAATGGCATTACTTTCTATCTTGCTCAACCCAAATTTTTTCTTGCAACTCCAAGACTTGGCAGCGGCATCGGTCTCCTGTCACGTGCTCAGATGCAATTATTATTCTAATTATCTATTAAAATAGAAGTTTAGATTTTTATCCGTTTAAAATTAAAAGAGTAAAGTACCATTTGTACCCATGAAAGTTGAAAACGCTGACAAATGTACCCACGAGAGAAGAAAACTACCAAATGTAACCATCAATCGTGACATCCGTGGGACGAAACTAACCAAGCCTTATTCCGGCGTTGACTCCATTAGTAACGCATCCTCCGTGGCACTTCCCGGCGTGACATGGCTTGGGGGGCTTCTTACGTGAAAATTATAAATACAATTACCTAAAAATATAATTGGATTGCAAAATTATATTTTTTTAAAAAAAAGGGAAATTAGAATTGAACAGTTATCAAAGGTACACCTCTTCGCGCGTTTCACAGAACAGAGGGTAGAGTCCTAAGAGTAGACTGTTCATCTTCTCCACTCACAGAAAATCTCCGGTGCCGACGATAATCTCCGTGTTCAAGAGAGGGTGCTTCTTGGTGTGGATCGTGTGAGCTGTTGGAATTGCGTGGTCTCATCCATAGGTAAGCACTAACCTTCGATTTCTCTGTGATGGTTTTCTGGATTTTTGGTGCATGGTTGTGGGTATGATGTTTTTATTAGGGTGTCTTTTTAGTGGCTATGATGTGGTTGTGAATTCGTTTTCTCTTCTGTATACATGTGTGTTTGCAGATGACAACTATCCACATTACGCTAGTCATTAGTCACAGAGGAAAATTTGAAAAGGGTGATGATGGGAAACTGGCGTATGTTGGGGTGAGAAAACTGATATTGAACGAGTGAATGTGGACACGCTTAATAAGTTCTTCATGAATGACTTAGTAAAAGACATATGGTACAATGATGTGAGCGAGCTTTACTAGCTTGAACCTGGGAAGGAGTTGGATGGTGGGTTGAGGTTGCTTAGACTAGACATGGATGTGGTGAGTATGTATGAAGCAGCCATTGCTAATGGGAGGAGAGTTGAGGTGTTCACCGAGCATCCAGTTGACCTTCCTGAGTTCGTAGAAGAGAACAATGAACCCGAACCAGAGCTTGAGATATAAACTGTTAATAGGACCCCAGTGAAGCACAGAACCAAACTGTATGTTAGGAGACCCCCAACCCCAAAGAAGAAGAGAAAGAGAGTGGTGAAATTGAGTGAGACTGTAAGAGGTGTGCCTGGACCGGATGCTCAACAGAGGATGCTGTGATAGAGAAAGAAGTCCATCATACCCGAAGAAACACACAACAACCAGATTTAAGCAATGATCAACCAAATATACCCACCCATTCACCAAAGGTAACCTTCGATGAGGCACCAAGGATCATTCAGCTACCAAATCCACCCACTGAACCCAACTTACCGCCATATCAACCGCTGGAGAAGACTCATCCACACCCTGAACAACCAAATGTGTCAGCTGCAAGTGAAGAAACTGAAAACCAGATTCCAGTTTCTGCAGAGTCAGTGGCTCCCACTGTGGATAGAGGGTTTTCACACAGTACATCCCACAGCCTTGTCAAGAACCCGGTAGTGGTAGTCAACCCAACAGTTCACAGCCCGAACCAGATATAAATCCAAATGTGGATGGTAGTAGTCAACAGAAGTCCAAGAGACGATCAACAGTCAGGCCTCCACCTTCAGGGAAAACATTCATACCTAACCAGGATCCAAATAAGCATCCTTCATTTTTTATACCTGTGGATGGTGAAGATATGTCAGAGGCAAGTGCAGGGATGCATTGTTATGAGTCGAAGGAGCTTGATTCTGTTGCAAGTGATGATGAAGACAGTGAGCAGACATCATTTCCTCAAGCGAATCCAAATGCTCCAGTAAGGGAAGTAAGGTTGGAGCTTGGCATGGAGTTTGAAAATCTGGACCATTTCAAGAAGGCAGTTAGGAAGTTCAACATCAACATAGAGAGAAGCATATTCTTTCCAAGGGCGAATTCAACTAGGTGCAAGGCCATATGTTATGATGAGAGTTGTCCGTGGCAGATATTCTGTGCAAAACGGTCGTTTCTATTAAGCTTTCAGGTGAAGACGTTTGTGAATGAACATACCTGCAGCAAAGTTAACAGGAATAAATCTGCAGATGGTAAATGGGTTGTAGAGGAGCTTGAGGACAAGATCCGTGATCATCCAGACTTGACTCAAAGGCAGGCACAAGATTTTTTCAAGAAGGAGTATGACGTGATTGTGAACGAGAGGAAGATATACAGGGCTATGGTGAAAGCGAAACAACTAATAGAAGGGAGTGAAATAGCTCAGTATGCTATTCTTAGGGACTATGCTAATGAAATTATGAGGACCAACCATGGCTCCACTGTGAGGATTAGTACTGATTATGTTGAAGGGACTGGGCATAAATTCAAAAGGATATATATGTGCTTGGAAGGGTGTAAAAAGTGTTTTTCGGTTGGCTGCAGGCCTTTTATAGGGTTAGATGGTACTTTTTTAAAGGGATACTACCCTGGGCAGTTGTTGACTGAAATCGGCCATGATGCCAATAACCACATCTATCCGATATCGTACGCTGTTGTGGAGTGCGAATGCAAGGATAGCTGGAAGTGGTTTCTGGAACTCCTCCGAGAAGACTTAGGTGACGCTGCAATCAATGGTGTCAACTTCATGTCAGACATGCAGAAGGTAATATCTGAATTCCTATCCTCTGTGTATGTCTTCATTGTTATTTTAGTTTGTTACAATATATTCTGCTTACCTACTGCTTGAAAAAGAGAGTAAGTTTGAAAAAGAGAAAAGGGAGAGCAACAAGTGGCGGCCGTTTCCCACCGGAGATGATCCTAGAAATGTGTATGAAGTACAATGCCTGCCTCATAAGGTTATGGTGGATATAGGAAAGAGGACTTGTTCCTGTAGGTTTTGGCAACTGACTGGCTTGCCGTGCAGGCATGCGTGTGCTGCACTGGCATACCAGAATAGGAAGCCAGAGGAACATGCACATAACTGGCTTTCTATGGGGCATATAATAGCACATACCAGTACGTCATCCAGCCTGTCCCTAGTCAAGAATTCTGGCAGCATGTTGATCTACCTCCTGTATTGTCCCCAGTATACAAGAAGCAGATTGGGAGGCCAAAGTTGAAAAGAGACAAAAAGAACGACGCCCCAAAAGAACCTACCCCAGATCCTCATAGGGTCCCTAGAAAGTATGGCCCCATCACCTGCAAGTATTGCCTAAAGGTAAACCATAATTCATATGCTCCCATTACTTGTGCTTTCAATGTCCACAATTTGAAAGTTCATGTTACATGTATTGCAGACTGGACACAACAGTCGTAGCTGTTCCAAGAAGAAGGAAGCAATGGCTGGGAGTGCCGGGGGACAAAGTTCCAATCAACACCCAACTGCTGAGGATGATGGGGATGAGGCTGCAAGACTGGAGGAGATGTTCTGGGAGGAGACTCTAGAAGCTGTTGAAGCAGCAGCATCTCAGCCACCACATGTAAGTCTAATGATGTATTTTACAACTTCATTTTAAAAGTTTTTAATCAAATCAATCATATGTGTCTACTGTTGTAGGAGACCACCCCAATTCCTCAACCCATTCCTAATCCAGTGAGGTCTCCTTCAACCAGGCAACCAACTGCAAAAAAGCCACCAAGGAAGAAGAAGAATCTGCGAAGACCACCACCAACTACTCACCAACCACATTCTGCTCCAGCAACACCAACTACTACTACTCCATCACCCACGGCCTCTGATGTGGCACCCACTGTGACACCTCAAATCATGCAAGCTGCCTCCCAGGGCACTACTTCCAGATTCATGGAATTCATGCCTACTCCTACAGGGAGAGGATCAAGCTCAAGTAGGTGGCCTCAGCCTGCCTTCCGTCCACCACCAAAAAAGAGGTCAACAACTGCACACTTGAAGGAAGGGTCAAGCGGCAGCAGCAACTCCACTCCAATTCATGAAGCAAGAGTCTTTATATTATGTTTTTTTTTGGTACTGTGCCATGGCAGTTTATGTTGCAATTATTGGATATGTCACATACTATACCTACAATTGCTTATGTTTTGGTTTTCAGTGTTTGTGCATGGTTGTAGTTGAAAACTCATACCTATAACTTGAACACTTCAGTTGCTCAATTTCTACGTACTTATGAGCTTATTTTGCCTGTCTTTCATGTTATTTTGGAGCAGAAAGTAAAAATGACTTGAAATTAGTAATAGATAACTTCTGCAAATTTACAAGTCTTATAAGACTCTATTTGACATTTTTTGGATTTCAGATGTCTACAGATGACAGATACAGAATCGAACATGGGTATTTTTGTCAAACCCTAACACTCAAACTACTTGTCCTCAAAACCCCCTGAGAATCAGATACAAAGTGCAGACAACATTACATACCACCACCATTGACATAATCACAAGCCAAAACCTAACTTTACTAACTTCAGCTCCACACCTCCCTAACATCATGAGCATCTTCAGTTCAGCCTTAGCCTCATTAACGTCTTCCTGCATCTTTCTTTCTGACAGTGCTCTCCTCAAACCCTCCCATTGCCCTTCGATTTCGTCTACCCATGCAAAGAAGTTGCAGTCCGAGTTCTATCCATGGCAGAAAAACTAAAATCAGATACCGATTCAACCCACACAGAACATGGTGTAAAACGGGTTACCTTCCAATTGGGACAATGTACGAACCACCTTCCAGGATTCATCGCCGTCCCTGACTGTAACAGCGTCACTCCCAACTCACAGAAACATCTCCCATTGAACTTCCTATCATGCACCCTTCCTGAATTTGAGCTTCTAGACACACTACCACTACCATTCGAAGTTGGAGTAAACAGTCTTCGCCTCGACATTGGTATAATTTCAAAGATTTTTGTGAATCTATGGTTAGGGTTCTTATTTGGGATGGAACAAGATTTGAATTTGGGAAAATTTGGAGTTGAGGATACATTATAACGGTCACATAGCTCAGCAATCCACGTGTGAAGCCCCCCAAGCCATGTCACGCCGGGAAGTGCCACGGAGGATGCGTTACTAACGGAGTCAACGCCGGAATAAGGCTTGGTTAGTTTCGTCCCACGGATGTCACGATTGATGGTTACATTTGATAGTTTTCTTCTATCGTGAGTACATTTGTCAGCGTTTTTAATTTCCATAGGTACAAATGGTACTTTACTCAAATTAAAACAATTATTATTTCAATTATCTATTTGCATTCTAATTAACTCATTTTTAAAGGGAAGAATGAAAGTCATTACAAAAAGAGAATTAGGGTACCTAATTAACTGATTTGAAGAAAGAAGTTTTTTAGTTTTTTATTTTTTTCTTCTTCTGTGTTTGTGTTTGGAAAAGAATGAATTGAAAAAAAAAAAAGAAATTGTTATTAAAATGCTAATAAATTATATAATTATCCATTTAAATAATAACTTAATTATAAAATGGTCTAGCTATAGTTAAAATATTAACTCTCATTAAATTAAAATAACTCAAATTACAAATGTAGTTAATTATCAAGTTAGAATAATATCCAATTAGAAAGTAACACATCATAGAAGATAAATTTTACTTTAAAAAAGATTGAGTAGAATTATTTTAAAAGTTCATAAAATGTAAATATTTGAAGTGAAAATACAAAAGAATATTTTTTTATGAAATATTTAAAATGATATAAAATATAACTCTACCGAAAGATTATGATAACCTAAATCATCAGTATATATAACGATTTATGCGAAAAAAAATCCTTAATAAATTGTAGTTGTTTATTAAAAAAAAACTTTCACGCATAAATCTTATGAAAATATTTAAATTCTATATCCAAACTTTTTGGCCTTATTTTTTGTCACATAAATTCTTTGTTAATTATTTTGATTCAGGATATGGCAATCTCGCCAAATGGTAATAGTTTTAAGGAAATAATGAAATTCAATCTTCCCCTGTGTGTGAGTATAAGTTGCAAAATGGGGGAGTGATGTATGAACCAATAACTAGAAATAGTACAAGGGACAATGTCCTTTCTGCTTTGTACTACTGAAATTTTTATATATAAAAGGTGAATAAACTTTTCTTCCCAAGAAAAAGAAAGCAAGAGAAGCAAATTAAAATTTTAATATATTATAACATTTGACATGAAATTGACATGCTACCATTAAAGAATTGATAGATTACCTATTGCTAAGCATAGCATATGCCATGCTTCCATGTTTCAACGCCAGACAAGTTTTGTGTTGTGCTATATATATAATCGCTGGCCACTCGACCAACCAAAGTTAGTTTGTTTTTGATAAGTATTGATCTAACTATGTTGGTACCAGTGTGATTAGAATAAGAATTTTGCTGTGTTAGTTCTAAAAACAAAACAAAAATTAAATTCACCATAGGCCGACATATGAATAATGTTGCGATTAGCAACAAAAAAGCTACACAGAATAATTTTCCTATTAGAAGCAATCATGTAACTCTTTTCTCTTTCTTTTTTCGGACTGTTATTTATTTTTTTTCTTTTAAAGAAAGTTTTACTCGACAAAACATAAAGCCTGTTTATGACTTTCAATGGAATGGGCTTAGGGACCATTTATGAATGTTTAGTTGGCGTAAATTGTGGCCTAAAGCATCATTAACTTTGGTCCCAAAAGATTTTGAACCTTAAGGTTGGTAAGATAATTAATAAAAAAAGGTGGCCAACAAATTCTTTTTCTTTTTTTTTTTTCATTTGTCTTGTATTTGAATTACCATTAAATTTTTCATTACTAAAATTCTACCTTATTCTCCAAAATAACTGGGTTTTATAGCTAAATCAGGTTAAAATTTGAGTTTAATTTTAATATATTGATAATATAAAAATTTTTATATAACAATCCAATCATATTCATATGTTTAGACGATTTTTCAATAATAAATTTAAAAATTAGTTATTTTTATTAATATGATAATATTTAATTAGTTGTATGTATAATTTTTTTTTGCATCAACTGTATATGAAAATTAAATTCTTAAAAATTTAACTTAAAAACTTTTCTAGAAAAGATAAATCTTATTTGAGTAAATGAGTTGTACTCCAGCCATTCTTTTCTGATCTGTTTAAGTTAGAATATGAATAATTGAATATCCTTAATCCTTTTCTCTCACAATTGGATCAATACCTTTTAACCAGCACCATGCTTTTGCATATCAAACACACGCAGGGCACTATTAGTCTAAGTCAGTTGATAAAATAGGGGGACAAATACTAAAAGTATTAATTTTATTATATGTTATTAATTTTACAATAAAAATATATCGTATATTATTTTTTATTTTAATTAAAATTAAATATTTTTTAAATTAAAGAATTTTTTTATCTTTTTTTTTATCTTTTTTCTATTTTTCTCGTTTCTTCACTCCACTCTATCTCTCTTATATTATTATTAATGACTAATTATAAATTTGACAATCAAAATGTCTAATATGACATTCTCTAATTATAATTAAAATTTAATAACCAAAGTGTGTCATATGACATTCTCTAATTAAAATTAAGATAAAATATTTCGGTTGAAAATTAATAAACTTTCTTTTTTTCATCCTCTTATCTATCTTTCTACCTTTCTCTATTTTTCTCTATCATTTCTACTCTACATATAACTTATAATTTATATTTTATATTATTAATTTGACAAATCAAAGATAATTTTAGTTACAATTAAAATAAAATATTTTCCTCTAAAATTAACAAACTTCTTCTCTCCTTTTTCTTTATCTCTCTTTTTTCTCCCATTCTCTATTCTCTCTACTTTTCTGTTCTACAAAAAATAAAATTAATAAAATAATATAATTCAAATAAATTTATAAAATTATAAAAATATATTAAATTTATAATTAAATATAACTTAAAAATATTTAATAATATTATTCACATAAAAAATATATTTATTATATTATATGCATATTTTTTAATTTTTTTATTTAGTTTTAAATTTTTACCGCTGATCTTTCTAATCTATATTTTTTTTCAAATATTTATTACATATAACTTGGAGAGAGAATACTAATTATTAGTAAAAAATTGATTTTGAGTTAATTTTATAACTATCAATATAATTTTTTTATACTAATACCTAATTATATATATATATATAAAGAAAAAAATATTTTTAAATAACAAGTATAAAAATTAATTATTTTTATTTTGTATAACAGACTTAACACATAGTCAAATATAAAAATAAACACATTAAATTATTGTAAATTTTAGATAATAAATATTAAAATTAATTATTAGTAAAAAATTAAATTCTTTCACATAAAAATAATAACTAAAAATCTTATTATTTGATTTTTTTAATTTACGGAGACCCTGACCCTTTTAGCTAACAAAGACTTTTGTTACCTATGACCTTTTTGTAAAAATAGTTTGATTCTATAAATTGTGTCATAATTTATAATGTCAAGATAAAACCGAAATAAAAAAATTTATATTCTCATAATGTTATTACGAACAAAAATGTTAGTAATCACAAATTTAACCACATATTTAACATACATAATAATACCAGTAGAACCTTATAGCAAGTAAATGTATCATTGAATAAATAAGCACAAATTTAACAACTTATTTAACACACTTGCAATAATAATATTAATGAATCCTTGAAACAAGTAATACAAGTATTTTTTTTCGTCGAATTAAATATAAATTGGTTAAACTTATGTAAATTAAAAAGCTATACAAAGATAATCCCCTATAAGATTAGCTTTTAATTATATTTACATGAAAGAAGAAATTGCGAGAAAAAATATCAATTGAGCGACACAGCAGTTTTATTGAGCAACTGAGACAAATCTCAATTGATTTTTTATGAAACTATAATCACTAATTGGCTGAACAACAATCATTACAAAAAAAAAGTATTATTATATGCACCTGTGGCTTTTTCTTCTATTGTGCTATCAGTTAACATTACATAGAATACAGACACCCCAGAATGAGGGGTAAAAAGAATGAATTTGAATATGGGATTCTACTTCTGTGTATTGGAAAGAAACATACAGAGTCACATACATGGGCACCGCAGCAGCTCTTCAAACTTATGTGTTCTTCCAATTTCTGAGGGCCATGTACAAGTAAAAATATCACCAGATTTGATTCACCTCATCGTTAGCCGAAGTGAAATCCTGAAGACTTGAAAGAACTGTTAGATAGATTTGGCAGTTTGAGAGTCGCAATAATGCCGCCTGCTAGAGCACATATGGATGCCAAAACAAAGGCAGGAACATTGCCGCCACCAAAGAGAGCATCCCATGGACCAGAACCAAGGGATATGACCATCTAAAGAAATCAACAATACGTTAAAGAAGAATTTTGACAAATAATTCTAACTAGTAAAATACAAATGATCCCATTAGTGAGTGAGGGACAACCAATATAGCCTACTACTACTAAAGTCCAAGATAAAGGCAACCATCGATTGGCCACAGTGCGATACCATCCATACACCACAAAAGAAAAAAAGAACATGAAACTGGTAGGTAATAACTGAAATCGGTAACAAGATAACAGGGAAAATCCTACCCAGGTTCCTTTAACAAAATTTACATTCTCTTGATCTTCACAATGTTATTTTTAGATAGATGGCTCCTTCAGTGATATTAAATTTTAATTATCCTATCATTAATTACAGGACTGGAATTTTATCCAAAAAATAATGATGACGATAACAAAAAGATTAGAGGATGAAGGCGGCTCTTTTTAGTTTTTAGAGTATGGATAAAGGTGTTAATTGCATATTAAAGATCAAAACACCAAACTTCACATAATTAATATTTCAGTGTGAACAGACATACAAATGGAACTTGAAATCAAACTTGCAATAATAATAACATTAACATTTTTTTCAAAGACATGATTATGTCACTTCAAAAGAGTCTAACCCATGAATGGACTCATAACAACAATACTTGAGAATAATAAATTACCTGTGGAACAACGATTGCAAGATTTAGAACTCCTATAGCCAATCCTGCACAACCAATTGGATGTCATGAAATCATAAACTTATCTTAGCTGATCAAATATTAAGCACACATCTTCAGCATTGAATACTAACCTTGGCCACCACCTGAATCAGCAGTCAACTCCGCTGTGACAGCAAAGGGAACACTATAGGTAATCTGCAATCAAAACATGGGAAATCTATCCTGTCATGAACTTTCAGGTATGTTAATGGAACTAAGCTAGAATTGGTAGAGAAGATTGGTTGGGTAAAGGAGGAAACTGGCAAAGTGAAGAGTTTGGTGCCACAGCATTCCTAGGACTTACCGCAAGAGGAAAACCAAGAAGAACAAACACAACCAAGGAAGCAACCTTGATTCCTTCACTTGCTCCAATTACATGTTGAATACCTCCAGGGTGATCTTGGATGGAAATCAGACTAATTACAGCAGTGCCAGCCATGCAAACAAAGACGATAAAATTGCTAACAGCCCATACTATTCTTGCACCCATCCAGTTACACATTGGTTCAATGAAAAACGAGCTAATTCCCAGGACAATCTATCAAGCCATAAATGCAATGTAAGATTTATGATTACACAGGAAGAAACAAAGTTAATTTAAAATAATAAGTCACTGATCATTATTGGTAAAAACTTCGTGACAATTCTCTTCAGAAAACCCCCTCCCCTTTTCTTTCTCCCCTCTTTAAAAAAATGATGCTCAAATTGTGAGTTCTTACTGAATTCAACAGCAAACCAAATGCACCTTCTCTAACACCTTGATCATAAAGACCTACTTCGGCAGAGCTCCCTTTTGGATCTCCATGATAAACTTCCCTCCCCATCCAATCCGTATCAAACAGAAAGAAGGGAAACCATGACAACTGCAAGTAACAAAGGTCAAAGGGTTGAAGGAAACATAAGAAGGATCTCAAGTGGGATGCATATGCACAAGCCAACCAACATTCACAACCATTTTAGAAATGCAGAAATGTATATAATGTATGTACTGCAGTACCTACCCAAGTAAGAGCCATTACAACAAGCACTGAGTGCATTGCAGGTGGCAAATGCCTTAAACTTGTCAATAAGTTTACTAATACTGCTCCAGGTCCATCCATAAAGTTTTCATTATGATCTTCCCCAGCTTGCAAATTCTCATGTTTTAGCTCTACATCTTTCTCAATGTGATCCTCATTTATCTTTCCATTGATGTCATTTGATAAAGGCTTTGATTTTGAGAGTTCAAAGCCATTTTGTTGTTCATCCAGTAAAGGATCAGAATCTGATAAGCGACGATGCTGAGTTGTAGTAAGCGGAACCTCATCAGCAAAATATAGGGTGACAAGTGTGCATAATGTCAAGAAAACCTGCTGACATTGACGATTAGATTCCACTAGTGAAAAGTAACTATACATAGATTTAAGGATTTAATTTTGATATGATGATAGTACAAAAAGTTTTGTGTAGTCATCCTATTATATGATGTCCTAACAACAAACACGTTAGTCCTTTATATCCACTACTCTGAAAGTCATATATTCTTATATGATCTGACAATATATAAAATGATATCAGATAGTAACCCACCACAGCAACAAGAAATGCGGCCTTAAGATTGCCACAGGCTTCACAGCAAGCTCTATTTGTCAGGAAAGGGAACCATCTGCTCAGGTAAGAAACAAATAATATCAATGAGCAGAAAATAAGCATTAACTTCAAGTAAAACCTATACAAAATACAAATATGGTAAACAAAGCATGCTTCTGTAAAAGATAGAATCCTCATTCTTCTGAGAGACCCTTCACATGAGTTGTTCTACGCCATCCTAAGGATCCCTTCTGCTATAATAACTCTTCAGCATATAAATGTAAAACAAATTATTGTTACTTGTTTCAAACAAATTGATTTCATAAGGAAATCTGCTAGATGGCTTTAATTGCTAGAATTACATGCCATGACTAGTGACCTTTGCATGAATAAGGGGGCTTATCTCTACATTTCATCATTGACAAAATGCCATTCTCAAAGGAACATGAGCAATGAGTTTTATGTTAGCACTGTGCGAAATATTAGCAAGGCCTCACCTGTTCCACTTTCCACTAGCACCAGCAGAATATCCCAGGATATTGCCAACTGCCATCCATGAACAAAATATAGCATTTGCTACATTGCGTTGATCAGGACCTAATAATAGGAAAATTATTGTATCATGATGTTTTGTCGATATCAAGAAAGTATTTAATACAAGATGAAAATCAAGAATCCACATTGTGATTGTTGAGAACGTGAACAAAGAAAGCATGTAAAATAAGCAAGTTCTACCTGAAAGATCAGCCAAAAGTGCCCGAGCTGGCCCCTACAAATTAAAATTTGAAAGCATAAAAGAAAACTTACTTTCTTTCATCAATATAAAGATAACGGAAAGAAGCACATTCTAATTCTTTGACCTTACCTGCACAGTGTTGTTGGCAAGATCCAGCATCCAGAACCCAAGAATAAATACAAGAGCAGCTCTTGTTCGGGTGCCTTTAAATGTGCTAGAATTTCAAAAATATAAAATTCATTAGTATTTAAGTAGGTTCATAGACGTGAAATTTTAAAAGCAGAAGTGTGGTAAAACTAAAGAGTAAACAAGAATGAACAGATGGCAAGGGAAACCTGCAATGCTCACTTGTATCCCCAAATAAATATCCAATGTCTGCAGAAAACCCAATTAATATCACCTACATTACAAGACATAATTTAGCTAATGTGAAATTAAGTGTCAAAGTAACCCAGATGTAAACAATAAGGACCACTGATGCTTACAGCCAAGGAAATCATAAGGGATCCTGCCAGAATGAATGGACGCCTTCTACCATACTTCGAAGTACATTTATCACTCCATATACCAACACAGGGTTGAACCTGTGATAAAAGGTGACACAAATTTGTTATTTGCATGATTAAATCAATCCAGTAACAAATCATAGATTTGTCCAGACCAACACCCATATTCCATAGATGGATATATGTTATAAAGTTAATAAACATTCAGTGAAAAGGCATAGACGCTTGAATATAATTTAATGGAGCAAAAGAAAAAAACAGGCATGAGAAGAATTTTAAAGACAATTAATATAAAAATTAAAAATAAAGCAAGACTATATCACCTACCACAAGGCCAGTAATGGGGCCACAGAGCCAGATAAATGAAGAAAATGCATGTCCTATACCCAACGTCTGCACCAAAAATGAGTATACAGTTAATTGGAAAGCTGAATATAATGCTATAAAGACACACATTAAACATTGACAGCAAATTAGTTAATACCAAAAGCATATATTAAAAAAAAAGATAATCATCCAAAACAAGTCAAGCAGAAAACCATGCAAGCAGATACACCTCTTATGCAACTAAAATAACTAAATAATAGAAATACTCCTCTGAGGCCAATTGCAATTGATCCGCTTACAGCTCAAAAGAATCTGCGTGTGACAACTTTGAAATACCACTTCAGTGGCGATTGGTGAATGCTAAACTGTCGAACAAAGTTTCCGCAGACAAGGCCCCCCCAAAAGGAAAAGAGTATCACAATAACGGGTGCGTATTTAATAAATCCCCAGAACTTAAATCAGACTAGCACATAACATAGGTACACGGTAGAGCTAACAGCATTATACTTTAGCCTACTATGCAAATTACAGAATGCAGGTACAATAATAAAAGATAGTGCAACGAAGCTTTCCCGTACTGACTATTAAGCCTATATAGAAATCTATTTATTGACCCGTACAAATCAACTAGCTTCATCTACTGTTTAAAATCACAATCTCGCAGCCATTATCCGCTCTCAACAAAAACCAGTAACCCTCAATCACCTACCGTAGCAACTAGATTCTAGCAACAGCAAACAAAACCCATAATTTCAATTCCCGTACTCTTTTCAAAGTCAGCATTCACTCCAAAAAGCAAAACCTCCCGAGGTTTAGCAACATGCCCCCATTCTCTAAACAATTGAAGGGAAAAAAAGAACTCAGAATCTAACTCACAAGGATCCGATCAAGCACATTCCACCCCCCCCCCCTCTTTTTTCTTTTGGATAGAAATCAAGCACAATATCAGAACATATTTAAAAAAAAAAGGTCAATTCAACCTGTATGTAAGGAGTGAGGAGAGAGAGCTGCAAGGCCCAACCGAATTGAACGCCGGCGGCGACGGTGCAACTGAGTACCAGATTGACCAAGCTGGCGTTCTTGGGCGGAGTAGGAGGGATCGGAGATCCATCATGAGAGTGAGAGTTTTGCGCGATCCGGCGGCGATGGTTGACGTCCTCGACGCCGACCAGCTCCACCTCATGCGCGGCGGAATCCTCCCTCAAATTCCTGTACGGAACGCGGATCGACACCGCGTCAGACTTCCCCGCCATGACCGGCAACGCGATTCAGTAGCTACCAATCGCAATGCGCACGATCTGTTTGTCACAATGCTCGTGTACATTCACTTCGATCCAATTGCGAAAGAAAAACGAGAAAAAGGATAGAATTCTATTCCAGGGTTTATCGTTGAAATTGGATTTTTTTATCTGAAAGATAGAATGAGAGAGTCAAATTTGGGAATTAGGCGGGCGAAGGAGGAAAGGCGTTGAAGAATAGGTGCAAGGTTGGAGGCTACCATACTCTCGGTGCAAGCGAGATCTGCTACGTTGCATCAGTGTGAAGAATTCTACATCGGCGTCTGATTCACTGCCACGTGGCACAATTGCTAATGCTTTGGTATTCACTGCTTCCTAAGGGAAACAATGACCCGTAGAATTTTCTACTTAGAATTTTCACTTTTATATAAGAGAGAATATAATAAAACAGCAAAGCTAAGCGCCAAATTTGTGCTAGATTTGTGGGTTATATGTAAATATTTATATATTATATACAAAAATTTTATATTATATCAATAAATTTGTATTATATACAAAACTTTTTATATTATACTTTAAAAATTTTGTTATATTAATAAATTATTATGTTTTTGGCAAAAATTTATATGCGGCAAAATACACGAAAAAAGAAAAATGTTGACATATGCGTGTGTTTTTTCTGCTAAATTTATACTAATTTGATTAAATTTAATTATAAAAATATTTGTATATGTAGCATCATCCATAATAAAAATAAAAGTTCAATAAATATGCACTTTTTGTAAAAGAGAGAAATAAATTCCGAGGCATGAGATTCAGAATCAAGAACTGTCGGTGCGTGATTGAATAACTTATAGCTTAAGGAAGTGCTCATCAAGTTGCAGTAAAAAAAGAATTAGCAGCAATTTTAGCTAACTTAAAAATATATTTGATTATATATATATACTTAAAAATATATTTGATTATTTTAATATATATATATATATATATATATATATATATATTAAAGCTAATTTTTTATATCCACTAATAGTTTTTGTTGAACAAAAGCAGGTTAATTGAATGATAATAGTGGGTATACCCAAAGAAGAGGGGGGGGGGGGGGGGGAGTTAATGAAACAGTATCTTAATCACATGTGTAATTTTATGAAATTAGTCAAATAATTTGCTCTTATTTGGTAAGAGAGTGCTAATGCTGGGTAATCAATTCAGTCTAACTTTCTTTTGGTACAATGGAATCAAAACTAAAAGTGGGAAATGGGAAAGTATTGGGTTTGGCAGGAAAAGGTTTTAATTTTTTTTTCCTCTTTTTATTAATTCTTTAAATTCCTTATTTTAAAGTCTTTAATCAATGTCATAGCAAAAATCCTTACTCAATGAATACTCGCCACTCGGTTTTAAAAACTAAACAATTTTTTATCAACAACCATTTTTTGTTTTTTATTCTATATTACCGACTTGGGTTACATAATTTTAGTGCCGTGGAACCAAATTCAACATCTGTGGTCTCCCTTACACTGGAACTTTTCTACCCAAAGGGTATGAGGTCATTGAAATTTGGAATATGAATCTGATGTTTGATTTAATTAGGACCATTGGATCTACAGATCTGAACATTCCAGATCGTAGGGTTGAATAGTTGAATTTAAGTGTCACTCTAACTTGCATTCAAGGTGTCCCAATTTCTGCTTTTATAATATTTAAAGTAAATAACAATCAAAGGGGAAGCTTGACTATTAGAAACAACAAAAAAATATATGAATAAATAAAACAAGGCCACGTAAGGAGCACTGATGTGGGTGCATACGCTGTTTGACTCGGCTCAATTCTATTGCATCACCCCTTGGTGCATAGTTTGTTAAGGAGAAAAAAATGATTATGCAGCTAAATTTACCTTACTAATCACATCAAGACAGTTAAATTACACATGAAATTGTAGTCTTGTAATAGATCATAATACTAATACACATAAAGCAGTAAGTTCAGCTGTTCATATGTATATACAAAATATGAAGCATGCATAGCTATACTAATAACAATACTATAATAACAAGCTATATTCAGAACAGGGAAAAAAGATAAACAAGAAAAGAGAGTTGAATTATGGTTATGGACTTATGGTTATGGCTATCAACTTACGGCAATGGCTCAATTTTTAGCTCCACGGTTACCTAAATCGGAAGCAACCTGCGCTGCCCGGGTTAAAGCACCGGAAACCCAGAAGGCACCTTTAGAGAAATAGCTACTATTAACTACAGTGTTCGCAGCTGCAGCCACAGATCGTCCCGTGGCAAATGCAGCTGACTTGGCTGTTTCTGATACATGATACCTTTGATCGGCGGATCTAACGGCCTCATAGCTAGCTGATAACTTGTCAGTGAGGCCAATTCTCTGGCTCAGCTCGGCTACCTTTGCTGTTGCCGTGGCTGAAACCCCGTGGGACTCGTCGAATTCCTTAGCCTTGGCTAATGCGTCTTTGCTGAGGACATACCCTTTTGCTATCATGGTCTTGACGACTTCTTGAGTCACTGTAACTACTTCTCCGGCAGAGGAAACAAATTGGTGGCTTTGTAGCGTCTGAAAGAGGACATGCTAGACCATGAACATTCAATAGAAAACTACAACCATTGGTGGTTGAAAACAAATGAAAGAAATACATCTACATACAGTTGATGAATCGTCGTCATGGTTATAGGATGGCCGGTTCCAATGATCGAACTCATCTTCATACTGCCCCCAGCGAGTAATGCATACACTTTGGTCTAAAATCGTGGCTCCCTAACACATCAAATTATGTAGAAAGGTATACACAACACATCAATCATATAACTTATCAGTGACCAGCTTAAGAATTACATCGGTCCTGAACATGAGTTTGATGAATACTCACACTTAGCAAGCAAGCAGTTTCTAGGGAATAAGCATCTTTGAATGTCACATATGCAGTGCAAGCATAATCACCAGACCTGTATTCAACAATATTATAAGCAAGTTTTATAGCATATTTTTAACACACTAGGTCCAACTCATCTGCAAGAATTAGCAACAGGGGAAATAGTAATCATCTCTGTCATGACTAATTAAAACACAGTACCAGTGGAAATTTGAAAATCGTATCCAAAATGAACATTTTTTGGAGTCTGATCTGTAGCATTTTACAACAATAACAACAAAGTATTGTTACTCTAGGTGGGATCGGGTGCATCAATCAAACAACACCATTGTACTGTGTCAAGAATCATGTCTGAATTTGATTCATGTATTGAGAAAAAGCAAAGCAATCAAGTTGAAATATACCCGAAGCAAAGCAACAAAAAGAAAGAAATTAAGTTTCACTTTAAAAACTATGGACAATAGAAAGAAGGGAACATCAAGAATCAACCCATAGTCCATACAAGATACAGCATGCTACAAACCTGATAAAGTGATAAAGATCAAGTATTACCTGACAATTTCGACATACTCAATTGCACCAGAGAATGCGAAAAAGTCGTACACATCCTTCTCAGTGGCTTTTGGCGATAGACTGGTAACTTCTACGGTATATCCACTAGACATGTTTCTGTTTTGCTACTTGTTTAGTATGAACACAACGGAGGAACAGAAATGGTAAAATCAAGTCAAAAAGGTAAGGATCATAAAACATAGGCCTAAAAGCTACGGTGAACAAACAAGAATTGTAAGTCAAGTTGTTCTTATTAAAGAGAGTAAAGATTGAAGAAATACAGAAGTATAAGAGAAATGGATGGTGGAAATGGTTTAATCTTGCTAATTGAAGGAATCTAAATATACTAGGCCATAAGATAATATGAACTATATTGATATAATATGATCATATTGTAGTGTACTAGTGTGTTACAACTTACAAGAAGCAAAAAACTAATACTGTTTATAGTGATCTTAAAACACTCATCCTAATGAACAAATAGAGAATAAGTTTTGATACCATATTAGGATTGAATGTAGTCACCAAAAAAATATTAGGATAATGTACTTAGTTCACTCCCAAAAGTTAGCTCATGAAATGGAGGATGCCCAAACTCTTACAATGGCTTTCCAGGGCTTATCTCTAGGCGATGTGAAAATCCTAACGACAAACAAATCTGACATTTCAATAGCATCGAAATTACCAAAAACCGATTTCTTCAGCCACAATCCTGAAAGTCACTGTCCTACATCTACACAGCAATACAGGACACATACAACTAGCTATGAAATGGTAGTTTCTTGCCTCAATGATCGGCCACCACCTCCCCAACCTCAAATACTTTTGTCAATCCACCCCACCATCACCTCAACCTCACCAAATTGATCACGTCAATTCCTCAGCCACTAATCAGTACCCAACATCACCACCACCACTTCTTGTGGCCACCCAGCCACTATCCTAATTTCAACCACCATTCTTCTCAAATTTTCCCCCAATACTATTTTATGCTTTGACTATAGCTTTACTACCCCCAATATCTTGTGATCTAAGAATTCCTCATTGATTTTCCAGCATTAGATTTCCAGGTTTGAATTTCCCAACCACATTCCTCTTTCTTAAGAACTATTCTACCGATTGAATTATACATCATTATTCCCTTTCTTGACCCAACTGGGCACCTTCATTGCCCAAGTTCATACTTCCAATCACAGAAATATAAAAAAAAAAAATCCAAAAAATAGTATTTTTAATAATAAACGACAGAGAGAGAGAGAATAAAAATTGAGGTAAGATAAGAGAGTAGCGTACAAGTTCAGGGAGGGTTGAGAATTTAGATCAGCGAATTGAGCAGAGGAAGCCAAGCCAGACACTGTGATGACGGTGGTGTGGTTTCTACAAGTAACAACCAATTAACTGTTCGCTCTTGTCATTCTCTCATTTCCAATCCCCATTATTATGTGGTAGCAACCACAATTTTAACATTCTCATATTTTCTTAATCAATAGAGTTTAATTATTTTACATATACGTATAATTATATCCTTTTTTTTTTTTGGATGATCATGATTAATTTTGATATATTATTTGTTTTCTTTTAATAATTTTAGACATTTCATTTTAGTTAAAATAAAGATCATTTTCTATAAAATATAACTTTTATCATTTGATGAAAAAATGTTTTTTTTTTATAATGTAAAAAAAGTTCAAAGATAAAATAGGAGATTTTAATATTTATATCAAAATATAAATTAATTTTATATTAAATGTACAATAATTTTACTCCTTAAAGATATTTTCAATTATTTTTTTTTAAAAAAATAGCTATTTAAAACAAGCACGCACATTACATTATATTTATTATCACCATCATCATTGTTGTCATCATCAATAATAGAGATTGCTCATGTTGTTACATTTTAAATTTTAATCAAAGAAGATCATTTATATTTGAGAAAAGGATAAATTAATCTTTAATTTTTTAGTTTGTAGATATTTAAATTTTTAAAAATTTAAAAATATATTTAAGTCTTTAATTTTTTTTTTAATTTGGACATCGATTTTTGACTCTAATTTGTTCTATTTTAAATTTTTTTTTATATATGCATCTATATCAATCAGGTCAATACAACGGAAGTCACATTTAATTTTTTAGTTGATTTTCACAAACTCAAGTGAACATGAGGGATCGATATATCCAAGTTTTAAAAATGTCAAAAATTTTAAATGTATTTTCAAATTTTCGAAGATTTAAATATCTCTGCGCATCAAAAAGTCTTTGGTCAGTTTGAATTGACTTTTAAAAAAAGTACTTAATTTTTTTTATCTTTTTTAATAAACAAAAATTATTTTATATTTAAATAATTTTTTTAAAATTAATTTTTAAGTATTAAAAATATATTTTTATTTTTTTTAAATAAAGTATTGTTAACTAAAATTTTCAATAAAAATATTTTTTTAAAATATGTATTCAAATAGATTTTAAATCGAATAAAAATATTTTATTAAAAAATTTACTTTTTTAACTAAAAAAAAGGGCTAATCCAAACTAGCACAAAGAGTTATTGTACTTTTCTCTTTATATGTTTTTTTTTTTTTATTGGACTTTTCTCTTTATATGTTTAAGCAAGATTTTCAGTACTACTAGTCTACTACTACTAACATGGATCTATAAGTCAATGGCCCAAGACTTTTAGAAATCAATTTCATCATTATCTGTGCCTTCAAATAAAGTCAGAACTAAAGAAGGCCCAAATAAATAGGAAGTCCAATCTGGCTTAAGATAATTTTCATCTAAATCAATTCCATTCTTTTGCAGTGGAGGCTTAGTACAGATGGCATCCGAGTTCAAGTAAAAGAAAATTCTACTCTTAAAATATTTGCTGACTTTTGTATTAGAGTCTTCTTTAAGTACCCCTTACTTCTCCAAAAAAAATTCCACTCTTTTAAAATATTTGCTGACTTTTGTATTAGAGTCTCCTTTTAAGTACCCCCTACTTCTTCACAATGATTCTGGTGTCACTAACCATAGTAAGCGCCTACTGCAAGATCTAGACTAAATTTTAATTGAAATATCAAGTTAGTTACAACTTATAAATCTTAATTAAGTTAAAATTGTTAAATAAGTAGTCTTAATATAATATCAAATACGATCGAGTAAATAGACTTTTAGTTATATGGACGATAAGGATGTTCAAATTCATGACGACTAACTTTTATGTGTATTATCCATAATTTCACATAACATATCAATAAATCATTAGCAACATTAGGAGAATTTAGATTTTTCTCTTTTAGTCATGTTGAGATAAATAAAAATAGAATAGCTCATGAGTTAGTTAAGATGGCTCTTATTAATTTAAATTTGGTGTGAATGGAAAAAGTACCAAATCATGTAAAAAACTAAAAAATATAATCTAGTCATGCTGAATATTTTACTGCCAATGGATTGAATCAACACACTTTTCTCGTCCAAAAAAAAAATACCATATCAATAAATTATTTTTAGTTATTTTAAAATATAATACTATTTTTATTTTTCTTTTTTTACTTTTTTTTTTATAAATAGGCCCTTGTTGGTAATTTTTGGATTTTTTTTGTGTATAAGTTTTGATATTTGATGTGTACTTCTGTAGTCACGAAAATATATGTAGATTTGGCGTCAATTAAACTTGAAATATTAAAAGCACTGTGTTCAACTTTAAAACTTCAGTTATACAATAAAAAAGGTCCTGAGAATAACTTCAGAACTAAGATCAAAGATCGAACGGCCTTACCTATCTAATTTTTATATATTAAAGATAAAATCTATCCCACTCTCTTAATATTAAAAAATAAGTTATCTCTTATTATATGTTACATTATTATTAGTTAAAATAAATTAATTTATCATGATTAATTTTAATCTTTTATTTAATTTAACTAATTAATTATAATATAACTATTTTTACAATGTATAAAAATTTATTGGAGAAACTTCATTATCAAAATAGTCCGATTATATGATAAATTATTATTATCCATTTGATTGAAATAAAAAATTTATTTCTTTTTTTATTTACAATAAACATCAATTTTGGTTCTAACTTATGGCAAGGCCTGCATGGAGGGACTTCATCCTATGAACTTGGATGATCTTATGATGTATTACTGAGTTTCAACCGTGAATATACAATTCATTGCAATTAATAATTTTTAAATAGAATAAATGATGAACTTGAATAATCGTGTTTACAAATATCATAACAACCTAACTCCACAATCCCTATTTATTAGCATTACAAGCTCCGAAGCATTTTGATAAAATCTGCTATAATGATGCAGAATTTGAATCGAAAAATAAGAAAAAAGTAAAAGTGTAAAATGAACTTAAAAGAGATTTAAATATAAAATTATGATTGTGGTTAATCTCATTTACTTTTAAACGACTAATTCTATATTTATAGATATTAGAAAAACTAAAATATACTAATTTAGTACTTTTCTAATTAATTTAATGTTATGATTTAGCAGTTTTTAACAAACTTCAGACCCTAACAAACTTACGTAACAATTCTACTAATTTGAAGATACAACTAATTAGTTATATGAGCTGCATAGCCTTATCATCTAACAGTCTCTCTCAAACTTGGAGTGCATATATCAACCAATCTAAGTTTGCGATAAAACGATGCAAATGGTCCTGGAGCTAAGCTCTTTGTGAGCACATCTGCTATCTGCTCTCCACTGGGGATTGGTAGTAACTTTAGTGAACTATCTTGTACTATACTATCTCTCACCGTATGATAATCTATCTCGATATGCTTCGTTCTTTCATGAAATACAGGGTTGGCGGCTATATGCATTGCGGACTGGTTGTCGCAGTAAAGAGTGATTGGTTTGCTCAGTGGGGTATGAAAGTCTCGAAGTATGTAGCTCAGTCACCTTCCTTCACATGTTGCCAAAGCCATAGCTCTATACTCCACATTCACTGATGATCTAGCAACTGTAGTTTGCTTTCTACTTTTTCATGACACAAGAGATGAACCCAAAAGGAAACAAAATCCAGAGATAGATCTCCTTGTGTCTAGGCATGTCTTCCAGTCTGAATCTGAATATTCTGTGAGCGACAAATCTAATGAGGTGGCAGAAAATTTTATTCCGCAGGCTGGTGCACGCTTTATATATCTTAAGATGTGCAGACTGCTTTGAAATGATCTGTTGTAACCCAGTCCAAGTACTGGCTCAACTTGTTGACTGCAAATGAAATGTCTGGTCTTGTATTTGTGAGGTACAGCAGCCTCCCAACAAGCCTGTGGTAAGGAGTCAAGTCAGTTAATGATGTGCATGAAGATTTGGACAGTGGAGTTGTGTAGTTCATTAGCGTAGTCGTAGGCTTGGCATTTGTACGTCATTTCGAATTCATGGAGGAGATTAGTAATATATTTTTGCTGATTCAAGACAAATCCCTCTTTGTTCCGTGCGATTTCAAAAATCAAAAAGTACTTAAGTTTACCTATGTTCTTGATGTTGAATGCATCCTCCAACACCTTTTTTATCCGGTTGATTTCATTCATGTTATTGCCAGATAAAATCATATCATCCACATACACAAGAATGCAAGTGAAATCATCTCTCGTGCCTTTGGTAAAGAGGGATGTATCTGCTTTGGATTGAATGTACCATGAAGCTTTGAGAACTGAGCATAATTTGTAGTTCCATTGACGACTAGCTTGTTTGAGCCCATAAAGAGATCTTTCAAGCTTACAAACATTGTTTGGGCCGGGGGAGCTGATAAACCTGGAGGAACCTTGATATAAACTGTCTCAGGGAGGATCATCATGTAAAAAGGCAGTGTTGACATCAAATTGGTGGAGAAACCAACCCTTAGACGCTACAAGTGCCAACAAAACTCGAAGAGTAGACATTTTTACTACAGGACTCAATGTGCCAAAGAAATCGAATCCAGGGATTTGAGTATAACCTTTTGCAACGAGCCTGCTTTGTGTCTTTTCACTGTCCTATCTGCTTTGGGTTTGGTTTTAAAAATCTATTTGCACCCCACTGCTCTCTTTCTTTTAGGTAAGGATGTAACAGTCCAAGTTTTATTTGCTTCAAGAGCATTAAGTTCTGATTTAATTGCCTCTTTCCAACAATCATGTTGAATTGCTTGTTCATAACTTTGAGGTTCAATGATAGAATCAATAGCTAAAAAAAGAATTTTGTGTTCAGGTGAAAAATTATCGTAGGACATGTACTGAGAGAGTGAATATCTTGCCTTGAAAGATGATTGGGATTCATTCTGAGTTGTTGTACTGATTTGAAAATATTGAAAATCAGACAAATATGCTGGTGGTTTTCTAATCCTACATGATCTCCTAAGAGCTAAAGTTGGTGAAACAGTGAATGTATGAGAAGAAGGAGGAACAAGAGTTTGAGTATGATTAGTGTGTGCATCGTGAGGTGTATATGAGGTGATGAGATGTGATTGTGAGTGAGGTGTATGTGAAACATGATTTGGTGTGCTAATAGCAAATCCTGTAACATGAGGTTATGTATTATTTGTAATAGGCATAATGAGTGTATGTGCTGATATGAATGTGTCATCAAAGAGTAAAGCACGATTATTTGAAATTTGAGCATTATTAATAGATGAATTGTTAGTGAATGAAGAGTCAGGGGCATATTTAGTATGAAAAGAAAATTTTTTTTCATAGAAAATGACATTCCGTAATAAAAAAAAAGTTTATTAGTTTGCAAATTCATACTTTAGTACCAAACTTAAAACTTAAAAATGCAGTTTGTTTGGCTCTCTTTTCTAATTTGGTTTTGTGAGCAGCTAAAGTCGAGGCAAATGCCAAACAGCCAAAAATTTTAAAATGTTTGGTATAAGAGAGTTTATTAAACATGACTTGATAAGGGCTTTTTAAATTCAGAAAGGAGCTAGGAATTCTATTAATGACATGAATGGCATGAACAGCAGCTAAATGCAAAAAGTTTTAAGGAACATTACTTTCAAATAGAAAAGCTCTCGTCATGTTTAAGATATCCTGATGCTTCCTCTCTACTATACAATTTTGTTGTGGAGATTCCACACAGGTGGTTTGATGTAAAATACCTTTTGAGTTATAAAAATCATGCATGATAAACTCCTTATCATTATCTAATCTTATGTATTTCACTTTTTTTTGAAATTAAGTTTCAATCATTGTGATGAAGTTTCAAATTATGCTTGGCTAAGAAAAAAATCTGATATATACCTTGGAATGGGGCTTGTGCCTCAATTGGATTTGAAGAATTTTAATGAAAAAAGAGACATGTACAGTAGCACTACTGTCCAAAATCCGATCATTTGGTTTCAATTTATGTTTGGCTAAGGAAAGAATGTGGTATATACCTTGGAATGAGGCTTGTGCCTCAATTTCCAGTTCTAAGTTATGAATAAGATATTTTTCACGATCCTGGAATAAAGCAATGAGAGCTTGTTTTGGATCTTTGGAAAATAAAGAACTTAAACTGTTATTATTCTTTTCTGAAGTAGAGTTACTGGTTTTTTCAATTTTATCATTAGTAGTGACATGATTTATGGTTCTTGAGCTTGAATCTTGCTGGTAGTGTGGAGGAAAACTATGCTTGTGATAGCATGTGTCAACCAAGTGGCCAGTTTTATCATAATGAGAGAACTTCTTGATCATTCTTCTTCCTCCTAAGCCACAGCCTCTACCTTCACGCCCTCTCCATCTTCCTTGAACGCTCATGTTGTCTTTATTAGTGTTGAAGTTGCTGTCAATTGCAGCATTTACTAACATCTTGCTTTCTGCATGATCTGAAATTGACATTTGCCTTTCTTGTTGCAATAATAGTGAAAAAAAGTATTGACATCAGGGAGCGGTCTCATTAAGATGATTTGTGATCTCACATTTTTTAACTCATCATTCAAGCCTCTTAAGAACCTAACCACTTGTGACTGCTTATTGTATCCTCTAACAATCTCTAATCCACACGTGCATGATCCTATACAATTACATGATGGAATCGGTTAAAACTCTTCTAATTCTTTCCATAGTCCCTTCATCTTTGTAAAAAACTGAAGTGATTGACAAATCTCCTTTTCTTGTTGAGTACATTTCTTCTTTCAATTTAACGATTCTAAACAAATCTCCTTCGTAAAATTTGTGCTTAAGATCTTTCCACAACTCTGATGCCACATTACACCACATCACACTTTGTAAAATCTTACTACTTAAGGAAGCATGCAACCAAGACAGAACAAAGGTGTTGCATCTATCCCAGCTTCAAACGTGCAATCAGATTTCTCGGATTTTGGTAAAGATCCGTCTATAAAACTGAGTTTGTTCTTTATCTTCAGTGATATCCAAACCGATCGAGACCAAGAGTGGTAATTCAGTGTAGTTAGAGAATTTGGAGTGAGTAAAATACCTGAATTTTCACTCGGATGAAGGTAGTACGGAGATGCACGATCTTGCATCAAATTTGTGCTTGGTTTCACAGATTGAGCGATATGCCCTTGCATCGTCGCTAGCTGGTTCATCAATTGAGCCAAATTTTGAAGATCCAAGGCTGAGAAAACTTGAGTTTCCATATTTTGACATGGGCCTTGCTCTTGATCAACTATACTTTCTGCTAATTTGTCAAAGTTAAACACAATTGCAGATTCTCAATTCCACGATCTCTCTATCTTGCAATGGAGGAGATCTACCAAGGTGTCATCGTTTGCACATCCACGCTCACTACACTATGATAAAACCTGTTATAATGCTGCAAAATTTGAATCAAGAAATGAGAAAAGAGTGAAAGTGCAGAATGAACTTGAGAAAAATTCAAAAATGAAATTGTGATTATGGTTAATCTCATTTACTTGTAAATGACTAGTTCTATATTTGTAGATACTAGAAAAACTAAATCACACTAATTTAGTACTGCTCTAACTAACTTAATGCTATAAGTTGACAACCTCTAATAAACCTCAAACTCTAACAAACTTACTTAATAATTCTATTAATTCAAAGATACAACTAATTAGTTATATGAGCTGCATAGCCTTATCATCTAACAAATTTTCTATACAATTTTTAAATTTAAATTAATTGTTGTGTAGAGTAGTATATAACCCTTCATTTTTCTTGAATATGATACTCTTAAGATTGTGTTCTTTGTTTTGACTAGAAATTTTTTCAACAAATAAAGTTATAATTCTTCTTTGTTAGAATGTAGCACAAGTCATCTCAATGTTTATTTTTATTTTCTGAAAGGAGGTTCATTATAAGTAAATTTATTTTAATCAATAATAATATAACATGTAATAAAGAGTACCTTACCTTTTAATATTTAGAGGGGTGGATATAATTTACTTATATTAAAACCATCGAAATAAAAGTGTAATTTATAACAATATTTATAACAATATATAATGCGAAAACCTCAAGTTTGGTGTCCAATTTTCTTTCCTATTTTAACCCTGCTAAGTGTTAACATAATCCAAAACTAACTTTACAGTTATGCATTTCACTATCAGTTACAAAAAAAATTCACACGTAACTTCTTTCTCAATCCTCCACTTAAATAATCTATTTTTTTTATTTCTTTAATTTTCTTTACTTCTCTTACTCAACTCTAACATTTTTACCTTTTGAATAACTCTTTAGGCAACTTTCTAAAATAGACAATGACTATGATAAATGTTGGTTTTAGAAGCATGTATGAAAAGAACAAAAGAATAATTTATGATGGAGAAAGTGTTCAATTATCATCAATAGTAGTGATAAGTAATTTTTGGTAAATTTTATTATATTTTGTGATATTCATTTAAATTATATTTTATTTAGTTTTATCTTAGTTTTAGTTTGTACCGTTTTGTTATGAGTACAATGTACTCTGTAGCTTCACTCTAATTATTTTATTAGAGCTTTTGTTGTAGTTTCTTAAAAAATTTTATCATTTTTGTATTTCTTTTGATATTTTTCTTCTCCTTTCTTTAACATTCTCAGTTGAATTGCCTCCATTCTACTCATTTGCCTTCCTTTATTGTGGTTATAATTTTTTTTTTCAATTTACTTACTCAATCTATATTTTTAATCCATTTTTAATTTTTTTAATTTGTTACCAATTTTTCACGTAGACAAATAGCGTTATGTCTTTTTCTCTCATTAATCTGATTTGACAAAAAAAAAGTATCTTAACATTTTATATGTACATTTTATTTATTTTTTTGACATGTCTGTATTTAACTATCTGTTAATGATGGGATGAAAAAATTTTATAAATATTTTTTAATATTTTTTTAAATTACTTTTAATGGGATATTTTTTTTAGGATAAAGTATATTTTTTGTCCCTGAAATTTGGTAAAAGTTTCAAAAATACCCCTAAGTTTTATTTTGTTTCAATTTTGTCCCAAAAGTTTTCGATTTGCATCAAATATACCATCGACGGGTAAATTTTCAAAAAATTTAAGACCAATTTAACAATAATGCATGAAAATTATGCTTGATTTGCTTATGTTGAGGGTTGTTCTTATGAAATTGTTGTTGAATTGGTCTTAAATTTTTTGAAAAATTAGCCGTCAAGGGTATATTTGATGCAAATCGAAAACTTTTAGGACAAAATTGAAACAAAATAAAATTTAGGGGTATTTTTAAAATTTTTGTCAAACTTCAGGGACAAAAAATATACTTTACCCTTTTTTTTTATTTTCTGAAATACTTGATTACTTAGAATATTGTATTTAAAATTTGAGTATATAAATATTTTTAAATTAAATTAAAATAAATAAATTATATTACAAAAAAACTTATTAATTTTGCCTTTTACAATATTATTTGTTTGGCATATTGGCTTAGTTATTTAATTGATATATAATGCATGCAAGAAAATCACACCTATCAAGTGTTTCTTAAAATATTCGTATACTAATTTTTTAAATATTTAATTATTTAGAATATTGGATTTGATATTTAATTACATAAAGTATTGTTTTGTCATACAGAAGACACAAAAAATATGTACATATCAACGATAAAGTGAACAAACTCCATATAACATTAAAATGGATAAGATAAGAACTTTGTTAATTAATTTTAATTTTTTAATTTATTAATTTTTTATATATCTTTTATTTTTTAGATTATTTTATTTTATTAGGCATTTTAATTTATTTTATTGTATTTTTTTTATTTTAAAAATTTTAGAGTCTAAAGAAATCCTATTCAAACGATTCAAACGAGATTATTAAAAAGTGGTTTAAGAGAATATATTTGAATTTGGGTAATTTAGCATTTATTAATGAATAACTACTAGAAGAGAAAAATTATTGCATAAATAACAGAAATAAGTTGATAATATATAGGCTAATTTAAAAAACTAAAAGAAAGTAAAAAAGTAACAAAAATTAACTTTAATTTTGAAAATAAATAAAAAGATGTGACATTTTATACATTAGATAATTTAAATGATACTTATTATATAGGAAGTTAAAAATATTTTTACCTAAAAAAAATTTCATAACAAAATTGAGTTTGGAGAGAGAGATATATAAAATTTTCTAACTAATTACAAAATTTTTCTATTTATCTTTATATAGCGTTTCACTTTAAGTAACTATTTTTTAGCGATAATATTCAAATGATAAATTAATCTCACCTTTATAATACGATGACATTATTTCAAAACATGCAAAATAAAATAATAAAGTACAGTTTAATTAATGTGCATAATAAAATAAACATAAAACTTATATAGTAGTAGTCAAATACGATAACAATGATTACTTTTTATTCAATATGTACTATATTAAACTGCGACTTTAATTTATAATTATTAATTAAAAAATTTACAATGATGTATTTTTATTTTTTTATTATTTAGTTAAAAATAATATATTTTGATATTATTTTTTAGAATTATTGACATCAAATTTTGCTAATATAGCGAAAATTTTGAGTGTTTTTTGTCTTAAATTTCTTCTTAATCGAACAAAATAAGACAACTAACACGCACATCAAAAAAAAAATTATAATTTTTATACATTCAGATATTCAAAAGACACAAAAAATTCTTTTAGCAAAACTTAAACAACTTATAAAATTTAACAAAATAGTTGGTTATAAATAAAAGTGATAGACAAAATTAAAAGTTGTGATAATGATATTTGGTGATAATTAATAACCATCGAATGAAGAGAAGGTGGAAGGAGAAGAAGACGAGAAAGGAGAACAATGCAATATCATAGTGGCGTTGAGACAATAATAAAAATATAAATTAGTAATTTAAAAAAAAAAATAAAATTAAAGATAATTTTAAAAAATGAATAATAAATTTTAAAAAATATTTTTTTTCAATTATAATTATGTATAAAAATAAAGAATTCTTTAAATATAATTTTTTGTCTCTAATTTAAATTAAATACTATTAAAAATAAACAAATAAACATAATAACATTTATAAATATTTATTTTATAAATAATATTTTTAAATCTTTATTTTGATTTTTGTTTTCACATAATAACAACATAATAAAATTTTTTAATATTTTATTTTATTAAATTTATAATTTTAAAATAAAAACATAAAAATTAATTTCTTAAAAATAATAGAAAAGTTGTTGAACAGGCACAATAGTATTTGTTGAGCCACTAGTATAAATAGAGTAAATGGTTAAATTAGTTCTGAAAAATCACTCTTTTTTAAATTGATCTCGAAAATTTTTTTTAATCAAATTCGTCTTTAGTTTTAAAGATTTAAGTTAGTCATGTTAGTTCTTCAATTACTTCCATTGCCAATTGCATCAGAATTTGTTGATGTGGTACGTTAAGTAACATCATAATACACATCTAGTAATCCCAATTGATTATTAACATGATTATTTTATGAAATTAAATCAAATCAATCCCAAATCGAAGGATTTAAATGTCTCAAATTTTTTCTTTAATTAGATTTTAATTTAATATAATTTCATAAACTTATTATGTTAATAGTGAATTAAGACTTATAAGTGTGTATTGTAATATCATTTAACATATTACATTAGTAAATTTTGACACTATCAAAAAAAAAAATGACAAAAGAACTAACTTGATTAACTTAAAATTTTTAAACAATGAATTTAATTTAAAAAAATTAAAATTTTGAAAATCAACTTAAAAAATGAATGATTTTTCTGAGACGAAATTTGACTATTTATTTTATATAGATTTCTCGTATGTGAAGCCACTGAAATGTGACTTTGATGAGTACAGTGTACTTTGCCTTTATTAAAAAAAAAAAAAGAAGAAGAAGAAAGGAGCTCATTATTTTTATTCCAGTATATCTTAACTTGCTTAGTTTATGCTAATTAACTTAGCTCTTGGTCTAACCCTACTCAAGACATGCACTCTTGAAGCTCACTAAACAATGCTGGATTATACAAGATTACAAGTACATACACACACTCCACCACTTATAGAAAAACTCAACAATTCAACCCAAGTCAATTATGCAATACATAGAAGAGCGAACGCAACCCTCGTTGCCATTTTCATAGTAGAGCTAGCTAGGTCTCGTAACATATGCACTTTTTCTTAATAACAAAGTTTAATTTAATTAAACCCAAACTGCTCCATGGTTAAATGCACGGTTGACTTTTAGGAGATATATATGTATCAATACAGCAGAAAAAATGCTGTACACTCATCAGTTTTTCTTCCTCCCCCCTCTCTCTCCTCTTTTATCTTCTTGTGTCTATGCATAGCGGCATCACTCAATAAAATATACCCATGCGTTATTTTGTCTTCAAGCATAACTATTTAATTTCTCCACGTAGAGCTGCCAATATATGAGATTCTCTAAGAGATTCGGGAAAAAAAAATGTTACTTTATTTGCATATTTAATTATTTATATTTCACTTTGTAAGCTTAATATATAATGATGGTCATAAAAATATTCATTCAAAAAGATCAAATTGATAAAAAAAAGTACAGAAATAATTATATTTTTAAGTAAAAGTTCCTTTTTAAATTTAAAGTATATGTATAGGCTTTTTTTTAGTCTTATATTAAATTTATTTTTGTATATGTAGCAAAAATCTAATTCTAAATCTTTGAGACAATAAAAATTCTAATATTATATCGTAAAAGTATTTGTTTTAAAAATTTAAACTATAAAGACACATGAATATTATAATAAAAATTATTTTTAGTGACAAATTTTTAGTGATAATAATTATTATATTTTATTTAATTTATATTTTTGTGATAATTATATATTTATTATTATTATTAAATATTATAATGGTAATTATATAATTGTTGTTAAAATTTTTTAGTAAAAAAATATAAAATAATTAATATCTAATTGACAGTAAATATATTAACAGTTATTTTTATTATCATTAAAAAAAATAAATAATCACTAAATGACTATATATTTAATGATTCAACTAAAGATTTTTTCAAAAAAAATAGTAATAATATCAATAAAAAATTAAGAAATAATAGTTTTTGAAAAAATTAAGAAAAGATGAGATAAAAACTATAGTAGATGTACATCAAAATTAGTTATTAATATAAAAAAAGGAGTGTTAGGTAAATAATGACTATCTTGAATAATATGAACAACTACCAATAAAATAAAAACACACTACACTTTCAAATTACCCACTTAAATCTTAATATTAAAATAACTATCCATACACTTAGTGACATTCGATATATCTATTATTCACATTGTTTAATATTTTCATTGTCTACCTATACTTTTTCTATAAAATACACTTATACCTAAAAATATTCCAAAACTAAAACATGAAGCCCAATCTCACTCATGCACGCGCCCACACACTCCTAGTCTCACACTATCACTACAAGAAATAAGGGGTTTAGCCACGAAAAAAATCGTAGCTAAACTCTAAGATAAGCGTAGTAACCATACATTGGCCACGAAAGAATATTTGTGGCTAATCGGGGGGTTGCATTTTCAATTTGCCACGATTTTAACGTTATTAGTCACGGTTTTAAACACCGTGGAGACCTTCAAAGAGCCACAATTTATATATCATTGTCCACGTATAATGCCGTGGCTAAATAATTTGTGCAGGCCGGGTTTGCTAATTCACTCTGTTTCACATACAATCAGTGGCTAATTTGTGCTAATTTGCTCTAATTGAACAATTTTATTAAATTAAAATTATATTTATATATATAACATTAATAACAAAAATCAAACTTTTTAAATATATTATATCTAACATTTTTTTATAATAATAATAATAATAATAATAATAATAATAATAATAATAATAATAATAATAATAATAATAATAATAATAATAATAATAATACAAGTCTAAACTTATATATAATAAGAAATAAATTTTTTTAACATAAATAAAATAAATTCTAATCCCTTCTAAAATAAATATATTTAAAATTTCAACTATTACTTATTAAATACACAAATTAAATGTCTGGCATATCACTGGATAAATTAGATACTTTATCACTGTATTTTGATAACAAAAATTTATACAGAGCTGCCAACTGAATCTTGCATTGGTTTCTTCATATCCATAACTTTTTCTCTGAAGTTTCAACCAGCTTCTCTAAATTTATCACACGTCTACATTTTCAGCACCAAAGACTTTTTTTCCAATTTACAACATTGCTCCACGGGCCATTACACCCAGAAACCTACCAATAAATTTGCGTCATTATCTCAACTTTGTCCATGCCCATCAAGTTCCATAATGTCTTTTTCATCATTCTTCAAATGCCAAACTTGAATTGTTGTCCTTATTCTTCAAATGCCAAACTTGAATTGTTGTCCTTTTGCCAGTTGTGATTTCTCCCGTAGAAGTGTCTACAACCGAATACAAAATTGAATAAAATAAATAAATTAAATATTAGAACTCAAAAAATCACGTAAAAAAAATTAAAATTTCATATACCTTTGACATTCACGACTAAAGGGTCATTATAATCTTTTCTAGTAGGTACAGTTGCTTGAAACTTATTTCGTCCAAATCTTCTACAAATTCTTCATTGTTGTTGACCTGTGGTTATCGTAGTTCTGCTAAAAGGGTCTCTCCTAAGTTATTAGGTTTTCGCTCCACGAAAAAATCTGCTAAAAAAAACCAACAAATAACACCAAAAATTAAGAAAGAAAAAAATCGGTATTTTGAGTTTGGAGGATATCTTATCATATGATAGGGTTCATATAGTGTGGTTAAAGAAAGTGTTTTCAGGTGCTGCACAAAAGTAGGAGTTAAAAGACAACGTGAATGATGGGAAGTTATATTGAAATTTGTCCGTGATTAGTGATTACTTTAACTTTCCGCCAAAAACTACTTCAGGTTAAGCGCACATTAAAATTTTAAATTTAAAAATTTAGTTTGGTTATTGTTATTTAGATCGTCTTTTAATTTTTTTTAATCTTAAGAATATTTCTTTTCATTCTACTGTTTATTATCTATTAAATATACTTTAAATTATTTTATTTTTAATACAATAGTTATTTATTTATTTATTTTTTAATGGTTAAAAATGATTAAAAATTTAAATTTAAATTTAAATTTTGAGTCTCTAATATTTTTATCTTTAATTTTTATTATAATAACAATAAATAACCAACAAACTACTTTAATAAATATATGACTCTCACAATCTCTCATTTCATGCAGTTGGATAGTTGACGATTTAAACAATGCACTATTATTTAATTATTTACCTATTATACACGAAACAATATAATAAGAGTTATACATTAACTAAGTTTTGCAAATATTTTTACCTAAAAAATTTAATATTTAATAAATTTTAATTACTAAATTAGTTACTAAAATTTTATTACATTAGACAAACTAATTATCACATAAAATTGTTATAAGAAATTTTACAAATCAATTTCTTTGTTACTTAACAAAATTACAAACTTTTATATAAGTGACTCATAAATTAATTAGTATTAATTTTTGTATAACGAAAAATCATTATAAAATAATTAATTAATGAAATATACCAATTAAATAATAGTATAAATAAAAAATTTAATTCATAATTTCACAAAATAATTTTTAAAAAGATAATTATGCATATAATAAGAGTACAGTACTCACAAAAATATATAGTGAGTACTAAACCATGTAAATAAAAACTAATTTTTTTTATTTATCCTCATCTTTTTTAATTTTAAAAAATGATAAAATAATTTATTTTAAAAAAAAAACTAAATTTTTTTGTTATACTTAAAAATTATTGAAATTTTTATTATCTATTCAAATTATATTATTTTAGTAGTCACAAAAAAAAATTATATTATTTTAGCTAAATAAATTTTATCTTTATAATTAACTCAAATATTAGAATATTATCTTTATTTTTATAATTTTTTGTTTTATCTAAATTCATTTTTTATATTTTTAAATTTAATTTCATAAATATGTATTAATGCCATAATATTTAAAAAAATGATACTATACATTAATAAACTTATTTAAGAAATTAATTTATTCAAAACAGGATAGTCATGACACGTTAATATAAGCAGAAAGTACATGCGTACAGCTACGAAAAATATTGTGTGTGGCAAAAGGTTAAATTTTAGCCACGTAACAATGTTTCGTGATAAATAGAAGATACGGTCATTTATTTTTATCACAATTTAATGTTCGTAGTTAAAATTTGGTGGCTAAACCCCATTTTTGTGGTAGTGTATGACACAGTAAAGAAACTTTCTGCTGCATCTCCTATCTCGGTCACTGTTTTCATCCGCTATATGCATCTTCTTATTTGTTGTTCTTCACCACATTTGCATTTTTTTCTTTGTTTTTCTTCGCGCCTCGTCTTCTCAGTCTCTTCGCTGCGCAGAGGAGAGAATGTGATTGTGATGGAAGAGAAAAAGAATAAGAGATTCAGTGACAGTGGTAAGAAAATTGATGGAAGTAAGGTGAAGAGATTAAATTAAAGAATTGAGAGTGTTCAAAAGATAGAAGAGTGACACGCAGTAACGAGTGGAGGTGCTTGGTGTGAATTGGGTGCGTAGAGAATTTGGTATATAATTGAGATGAAATCTAAGAGGCCAGCAATTTTTGTGTTTTGTGGCCACTACTTAATAATCAAAAGAAAAATGAGTAATTTTTTATCATTGGATGTAATCTCACACCATTAAAAATACTATTGATAGCCAATTGATAATTACAAAACACAAAAATTGCTAGCCTCGTACTCTTCTATAATTTATTTGAATAGTTAATATATACTGTCAAAATATAAAAATTAATTTTAGTGACTAATTTTAATGTATAAATAATATATTTAAAAAAACTGAATATTAGTTAAAAAGTTAATTATTTATCACTCTTTTCCGGAATATCTTAAACAGATGTATATGAATTTAAATATACAAATAATATTATGATTTTAAAAGTAAAAACAATATAAGTAGATCTATCTTATCATATTATCCATATCCGCATACATGTATATATGGTGCATATGAATGTAGCTATGCTGGTAAAGGTTCAAAGTGAGTTCTTTATTATTTTAATTGAATTTCATTTTATACATATGCAGAGTGGTCCAAGACTGAAAATATCACGGGTTGGCAGCCAACAAACAAATAACCGAAAATGCTTTGTGGGGGCAATGTCACATGTATTAGGCGACTAGTGTCACTTCACTCTTCATTGCCTCTGGGTCCCTTCCCAAACCGCTCATTCTTTCTCTCTTAACTTACATTACTAACAATACTAAGATGGAACCCAAGTACCTTGTAGCCTCCAAATTTTGATAAAATACCAATTATTTTGATTCTTGATAACTACATCTGCCATATACTGCATAAATGTTCTTACACCCTTTAAAAAGTCTATTGGGTTAATTGGTTAAGTGATTATTTTATTTGTCGTTGAAATTTGAATTTATTTTATGTATGCAATAATTTATTATATATAATAATAAATTTTTAAATAAAATTCAGATTACAAAAATTAATTTTTAATCAATCAAGTTGAAAAATATGATGAAAAATAAAAAAAGAAATTCTATGGAGGTCCAGATTTAAATTCGTGTAATGAGTGTTCCCTAGTAAGATAGATGGCATAAGTAAAGAACAAATATAGGTAAGATATAATCTGCCTTAAAATAAAATGTTTATATTTAGGAAAAAGTTTTAAACTTTTAATAATTTTTAATATTTTTTGTCATCATTTAACCATTACAAATACTAAAAATTTAATAAGTAAATTTTGCTAATTTAATATATACAAATTCTAAAAATTATAAATAAAATTATATTAATTTATGTGAACAAAATTTTAATAAATATAAGTGCAGATTATATATTTTTTGTGTACAAAACTTTTATAAATATAAATACAAATTATTATTGGTCAAATACGATAAAAATAATAATATTTATTGATGATATAGCATTATTTTTTTTAAATATAAATGATGATTTTATTTAAAAAAGTATAAGGTATCAATATATTATCTGCCAACTTAATACCAATAATAATTAATTATTATATGCCAAAAAACAATAACTCAAATGACATAGTCTTCCATGGTATAATCTCCTCATACTCAATTAAGAAGTTGTGGGTTCGCAAAAATGTTGTCAGTAACATAGCGAAACTGTTTTATTTAAAGCAATAATAACATATATTCCGATCAAAGTCATTGCTATTACATACAAAGTTTGTGATAAAAAAAAACACTAGGGTGGGCGCTAATAAGATGGAGCCCATGGTAGTAGCCTTTTGCTTAGGTCTAAAAAAAACAGCAGCAAACCCTATACTAAGAACTAAGAAGAGAGGATGATGATAATAATAATAAATTTAAAGCAGTAGTGTACTACTAATGGGACACACATGCAGAGAGCAGAGAAGGAGTAGTAATTAAAAAAAATGCTAATTAGCTCTATGATTAATAATTAATTATATATTAGTAGTAGTAGCATTATTACATAAGTAAGCTCCTAATAATGGCTGCTTGTGCGGTATTTGAGTCTGTGTTGGCCAAAAGCTGGGACAATCGGTCGCTAAGATCATCAACCTCTCTATGCAAGGTCTTAATGTAGCTACAAGTCTCTTGTAACACCTTTGCCGCAGAAACCTATAGAATAATAATGAATTAATAAGTTGTTATTAGAAATAGTAGTATATTTATATTTAAGAAGAAGAATGAGGTTGCATTGTGGGACCTTGTCGGAATGCGTAGAGCGGAGCTGAGGGATGAGTTGTTGCAACTTGGAGACGAGATCGGTGATTTGAGCATCGGTCATCCCGGCGGAAGTTGGAGCACCCGAAGAGGATCTTCTGCTGGACATTGTATGTGTTCCAAATAAAATAAATTAGAATGATGAAGAGGAGAATAAAAAGTGCATGCAAGTATGTATGGGAGTAAATATATAGTGCAGGGGAGGTTGGGAGAAATGGATATAGATGAAATAGTATGTATGATGTGGTGAAGTGGCAAGTGGCAAGTGTTAGTTGTTGATGAGGGAGAGTGGCAAGTGTCAACTCTCTTCTTTCTTCTACTACCCACTAGGGACCCTCTCCCTTTTGTCACTCTCACTCCTTCTCTCTTCTCCTTCTTCTTATTTTAATTAAGGACCAAAACATTTTCAATTAACTAACTTTTCTTTCATATATCACCAAATATCAAGGGCTCGCTCATGTTCTTGTACAAACAAAAAAATCAAATAATAACTAATTATTGCCTAAAATACCTTTTCCTTTATATTTCATGGTGCGGTTGTTTTTATCAATTTCATTCGAAAAAAACTACACGTGAAACTTTGAAAAATTTTTTTAAAAAGAATAAGAAAGAAATCCAAATGAGTATAAAAAAATTATAGGAGTCACTCAGATAAAGATGCTAAAAATATCTTTTTACAAAGATATTTTTTTAATAATTAAAATTTAACACATATAATCGATTAAATCATGTTATTTTTATCAAAATTAGGCTAGACAAATTAATCTGATCGAAAAATGGTGAATTAAATCTTGAACTGATCTAAATTAATATTATTTTTTTATAAAAAATGATTGTAATACCCTATTATAGAAAATGACTAAAATACTTTTATTATATATATTAATTTTGAGAATCCTAAATTTTAGTCCTTTATTTTTCTATCGTAGGGTTAGAATTTAGAATTTTTAAAATATATATATAATAAGAGTATTTTAATCATTCTCTATAATAACGGTATTGTAGTCATTTTTTATAAAAAATAATATTAATTTAAACCAGTTGAAGATTTGATTCACCATTTTTTCGATTAAATTAATTTGTCTAGCCTAATTTTAACAAAAAAATATGATTTAATCAATTATATATGTTAAATTTTAATTACTAAAAAATATCTTTTAAAAAAGACATTTTAACCATCTTTATCTAAGTCACTCTTAAAAATTATATCATTTAAGTTATACATCATGAAGTTACACCTAAGAGTTTACCTTAAAATAAATAAAGTAAAACTATAAATTCCAGCCACAAGAAAAAATCTTTACAAATAAAGACTAGAAAAACAAAAAAAAGGGCCATCACCATATATATCTGCCGACTTTTAAGTGTCATCAAAATGACGTTTACTTATACTAAAACATGTAAATAAATAATAAAAAATATTAAATAAATAAATTATTTTTTAATTAAGTTCAATCAAAATTTTTTTTCTTATGCATTTTCTCATTTTTTTTCAATCAGTTTTATTGTAACGATAAATTATTAAATTAATTTAATTAAATTTAGTTACTAAAATAATTTATCGATCTAACATCATCTATAAAAGTGGAACCAATTCACGTTAGAAGCACTTTCTTTATACAAATTATATATCGAAAAATAATTCTTCTTTAATTTTAGCAGCACCCTTAATCATATAGTCAAGGCATATTTGAGGGAAGACAATACGAGGGAAGACAATCTCCTAAAATCTGCAAAAAATTAGAGTAAAATTATAGTAGAAAGAAAATTATAAACTGCTAAAAAGAGATTATTCTTGGAAATAATAGTAATAATAATATTATTCAGATGGTTCTTATATTTTCGAAATCTGTAGCGACCATGTAGTATTGATACTTTCATAAGATTCTCACAATAAATATAAAACGAGATAGAATTAATCGTAAATTCAGATGACTTAACATACAAAATAGATCTTCTTAATTTTTTTAACAATTGAGGGAGTAAAGTGTGATATCTCATTATTAATAGGGTTAGCAATAGATAAAATAAGGTAGGGTTTAAACTCTATTCTAACCCTCTCTCCGGGTTAAAAATTTTCTTAAAATTATATCCTACCGTATCCGCGGGTTGAAAATCTCTCAATCCTAACCCTATTCGCACCCTAAATTTCTAAACCCTACATTATCCGAACCTACTCGTAGAAAAAAAATTTTTTTTAAATAAATATAAAATTCAACCATTCCAAATTTCACACGTATTAATAAAATAAAAAATAAAAAACTAAGTTCAAATTAAAATTAAAAACAATAAAATTTTAAAAAATTCAACATAAAATTACAAATAATATGATCATCAACTAGTTTAGTGATTATTTCAAATTTTTGTAAGAAGAAGATTGTGAGGACAAAACTCACTTTCTTCACTACATACATAACTTTTACATATACACTATATAATATATTAAGGGTGCGGGTAGAATAGGATAGGGTATACCCTAAACCTGTACCCTACCCGCAGACAAATTTATACCCTACCTTATCCTATCCACAACGAGTAGGATAGACAACCCTATTAAATAGATTGGTCTGGATTAGATACCCGTATATAGGATATATATTGTCAACCCTAATCATTAATTATTAAAAGTGAAATTAAAAAAAATATATGAAAAAAAATGTATTAAAAAATTATAAATTACACTTTACTCTCTTAATTTTGTTTTAACAATGAAAAAAATCCATTCCCCCTTACTCGTGAGTTAATCTATCTTTCTATCTCTTTGAATTGAAAGTCAAAGTCTTTTAATAGTAATATTAACAAGATAATCACATGTTGCATTTGGAGTTTAATTTCTAGGGCGTGATTCTTGGCATATATATAGTTAGATATACAACAAAACATAGGTAGCCCACAATCATAGCCCATATATAGGTATTGAGGGCTATGCTGTTATATGAAACCCTAAATTTTGGAATAGTGTCAACAACTTTTATCTTTATCTTCCTCTTCATGAGGAGAGCCACTCATGAATATATAACATCGATTCTTGTATATATATATTCGTGGATCTTGGCGATGGTTGGATGGTCATCCATTGTAAGATCTAGAAATTTAACAATAGCTTTTTCATAGCTAAGTAATGAATATTAAAATTTTTATTTGTAGGTTAAAATCATTTACTCAAATTATTAAATTAGTTATTATATATTTATATATGAATATATATTATTTAATTTATTTTTAATTTATATTTATATATTTTATAATAATAATAATTGATTTTAATAATTAATTTTAATATAGGATTAACATATATTTTTTATCCACCGGTGTTTGTTAAGATGGTAAAAGAAAGTGAATAAAGGAATTTAATTAGTAGAGACATCAGACATGCATGGATTCAGAGAAAAAGTTGAGTCTTTTAACTATCAAGTATTAACTGCTTAACTCACATACTGAATCAGGGTGTTCACCGGCACCGTTAACCTGATTACATCGTATATAATAATTTAATTTTAATATACTATTTGATCGTATATTTAATTACTTTATCATAAGAATAACTTTATATTTATATATGATAGAAATATAATTATTCATATTATCTTTTTATTAGTTTAAATTTTTTTTAAAAAATAATATTATGACATGTTATTAAAATTTTATTGACTCTAAAAATTTAAAATTCAATCATCGTTTAAAAAATGTTTAGTATTAAAATAAATAAAAAAGAAAAATAAAGTCTATACAAAAATACATGTAATAAAAAAAATTCTTGCATGAGAGAAAATAATAAAGATATAATCATTTATGAAAATATATAACCATGATATATCAATTTTTAAAAGAATAATTTCATCACATGATATCAAATTTTTATGTTTGAAAAATTAGTTTAGAGTTTAATTTTTGATAAATTCCAAAAGTAAAAAAGTAGTATAAATTAAATAAAAGAAAAAAAAATAGCCTATATAAAAATCAAACCAACTCCAAAAAAAAAAATTTATTTGAGAAAAAATATTAAAATTTTAGAGATATAACAATTTATATTATCCCCTTCTATCAGCTTACGTTTTTAAGTGGAGTAATTTCATGATACCAAATAATTTAGTATAAACTTTTATACCTACATTTGTATCAAAATTCAATTAATCTTATATGGCTGATGACATAGTAACCGCGGTGCACGTAGGCGAGATGCATGATGCATGGTTGTATACTATGAAGTACGGACACTTCGCTCAGTTGTCGTATTCGCGTGTCAGACACATTTCGGACACGACACTCACCGACACTCGTCCGACACGCGTGTCTGCTGTGTCCAACCGTGTCTTAATAAAAAATAAAAAATTCTTGTCCGGACACATCTGGACACGCCTAAATACCATCACGTGTCAGCGTGTCCAGTCTTATTCTTAACATATATTCTTAAAATAAATTTAGATATAATATATATTATTATCTATTAAAACAAAAAAATATTTTAAATACTTGATATAATTAAAATAAGACATTAAAAATAATTAAAAATTTTAATTTATATTTTAATATCAATAAAATATCAAAATATCATTACGATTTATCTAAAAACTACTTTATATTTTATATGTATACGTGTCCCCGTGTCAGATAAGATTTTAAAATTCACGTGTCGGCATGTCCCGTGTCGTGTCGTGTCCCGTGTCCGTGTCAGTGTGTCAGTGTCTGTGCATCATAGGTTGTATAGCATATGTATACAATGAACAACGCATAGAGTGACATACTTATTGTTATGTGGTCAGTACTGCTCACATGAACAAGCATTTTTCACGCTTTCACGTTTAATTTCTGTCTCATAAATAAATGCTCCGTTCATAAATGACTTGCATATAAAAACTATCTATATATGTAGTCAATAATGATGTAACTTTAATGTATTCAGTGTATCTAAAGACTTCTTACAAGTTAAAACTACTATCTGTCGTCGCGAAAAAAGTTAACACACGTTCTCTCTTGCAGAATGATTGTAGAGGAGTGTTTGTGTGTCTGTTTTTTTTTTTTTTTTTTTCCTTTTTGAAATTAAATTGGAGCAAAAGAAAACAAACAGTTTATTAACCAATCATCAATTAGGTAGTATTTGTTTTGAGATATTGAGATAGAGACTGAAACTTAATATCGTGTTTGTTAGTTTAGAAATTGGTATTAAAATTTTAGTCTCTATTCCCAAAATTTCAGTACCTCCAAAAAGTGGAGACACACGAGACTGAGTTGGGACGAATACTGAAATTTTAATAATATTTTATACCTAAAATATTTCTATTTCAATTAATTAATTCTAACTTTTATTTTTTTGTACAAATTAAATTAGAGATTTAATCCTATTTTAGTCTCTGTTTTTCATTTTACACCAAACACAATATTGAGACTTATTTCAGTTTCTGTCTCTTAGGTAGCGTTTGGTGGAGAGACAGAGACGGAAATAAATCTCAGTATTTTGTTTGGTGCAAAGTGGGAGACAGAAATTGAAATAAGAATGAAATTCTAATTTAATTTGTACAAAGGATAAAATTGGAATTAATTAATTGAAATGAGGATATTTTAGGTATAAAATGTTATTAAAGTTTCAGTCTCCATCTGTAAAAACTTTAATCCCCTATGTCTCTACTTTTTGGAGGTACTGAAATACTGAAATTTTAGGGACATAGACAGAAATTTTAGTACCAGTCTCTGAACCAACAAACATAATACTGAGTCTCAGTCTCTTAATTTCTGTCTCTCAGTATGAGTCTCTTAGTCTCTGTCTCTCTTTTAAACGCTACCTTAAGGACCACTATTCTAATTTAAGTGAATATTCATATACAGTTATTGTATTCATGTAAAATTGATAATTGACTAATAATAGATAACAATTTAATTAAACATATCAAATTAATTAATCTAATAATTTTTAACTATTAACTTTACATAAAGAAGTTTATGGTGATAATAATGGTTAATGGGTTGAAAAATTATAATGGATTGTTCTGTTTTTACTAATAATAGTTATATGTTATGACTTTTAGCATGATGACAGTAAAAAATATTTTATGAACACAAAAAAATTATTTATCAAGTCATATATATATATATATATATATATACTTACTTACTTATACATTTTTTAATAAAATAGTTAGTCAACAAAATACTTGTCGTAACAAATTAAAATAATCAAATATTTTTACAGTAACATATCAAAAAGATTTATGAACACCATAAACATATTCTTATGAGATCATTAGTAACTGAATTTTGTATACATATAATATGTATATATACTTATTCAACAGACATTTATTAGAAGAAAAAAAATAGGTTATAAGTTCATATTAAACCAACTATGACACTATTTGACCATCATCATTAAAATTGTATTCTTACTAACAATTGTAGTTTTTTGGATCATATATAATTGAGTGATTGCATTTGTAGAATTGATTCAAAAGTCCTTTATGCTTTCACCTTAGCAGTTTGGCCTAATTTGGTTTGAAACGGGAAGCAAAGCAAAAATGGGGCACCAAGACTTGGCTTTTAATTTTCTTCGTTTTTTACATGTGAGAACTTGCATTGTGTGTGATTGTGTCTTGTACTATGTCGTGGGTTAGGTCCAAGGAATTGGACCAATAACTTTGAAGACAACAATCCATCTTTATAGGAATTGGCCCCCTTCAATTCCCCCTCTGGTAAAACTTTGACCAATTGAAAACCAAACTAATAATTCATTTGCACTATTTTAGTTGGCCGATCTTACTAGAAGAACAGTTAAAGTTAGTCAATAATTATATCAATTTTTTTAATACATTTAGTTAACAGAACATTCAAAATCGAAAAACTATATACAAAGTTAATATTGAGTATTTTTATTGTTTCTTTAAATTTATCTTATTTTAACGTTTTGAAACTGCAGTATCAAAAACCAAGCTTTTAAAAATTTAAGGTAGTTAAAGATATAATTATTTATGTATTTTTTTATTAATTTAAAATTAAAAAAAAGTAATATTATAATATAATACTAAAATTTTTATAATAATAATAAAAAGAATTTTAGCATTAGATCAATAAAAAAAAACTCACATTCAATCCATCAATTAAGAAATTATCTTTCTTAGATTATTATTATTATTATTATTATTATTATTATTATTATTATTATTATTATTATTATTAGGGTAAACTACCAAAAATGTATTTGAATTATATTTTGTTGTTAGCAAAAATGTTTCTAAATTTTTTTATCAACAAAAATGTCCTCAAATTATTTAAAAACGTGACAAAAATACACATTCGTCAACTTTATTATTATTCGTTAATGGAAAAAATGTGGCAAACAAAGCTTCTTATGTGAAAAAAAAAATTCTAACATTGGTAAGTGAATTACATTATGTTTTTCTGTTAATAAAATAAATTTCTGATCACAATTACATATTTTTGTCACGTTTTTAAATTATTTAAAAATATTTTTATTAATAAAAAAATTCAAAGACATTCAAATATATTTTTGGTAATTTACCATCATCATTCAAAGAAAAGATAGTAATCATCAGTGACGGATCCAGAAAATTTTGGTAGTGGGAGCAAAATTTATATAACATGATAATAATTTTTATAATAAAAATAATATATGTATATAAAAAAGTAAATATTAAATTATCTATTAACCACTATATATCTATGTATAAATACATGTATTATTTAACTTATTTTCAAAGTGTATTTTTTATTTTAATATATATTTTATACAAATAATTATTTTTTATGCACATATAGCATGATTATTGTTATGATTATATTTTGTTATTGTAAAATATGATTAGCCTTCAAAATATCTAATATACAAATTAAAACACTAAAATAGTAATTTAAATAATAATATATAATTTAAAATTCGATTCTTTTAGATTTTATATTTTTTAAAAATTAAGTAATTTTTTTCTTAATACTACTGTCAAAAATTCTCTTTCCATATATATTACTAAACAATAATTTAAAAATTCACTTCCCAATACAATTAGAAGCCGACTCTTATTGATATTCATAGTTAAAAAAATTCTTTCAATTAATATAGTTGCTACGCAAAAATTAAAGCTAATTTGAAAAAAAAAATAATATTCTTTTGAGTTAATTTTTAAAAAAGAATACTAATTTCGTTTAAATCTAAGAATTGATCATTTTAAGGAATATGTAATATAAAATTTTTAAATTGACGATTAAGTACCAAAAGTTGAATAAAAAATTATTATGAGGTCAAATTTAATAATCTAATAAAGACAAATAAATGTTATTATCATATACTACTCAAAAAAATTCCAAATTGTAGTGAAATGCTTACCCCCACACTACTGCACTTAGATCCGTCCCTGTAATCATCCATGAGTACTGTTGCTCAAGATGAACGCTTTTTTCTTTCCCAAGTCTTTGGTTTCTATAGTCTTTCTTTGTTTTTTCTGTAATCATCGATGATATTGTGGATTATCATTTCAATTAAGACTTTTTATATCATATTGCAACATATCATTTGTATTTTGTAAGGGGAAAGATCCTCACTAGATTTTTATTGCAACCGAGAAGAATTATAAAGTGATAGAATAAGAATTAATCATCATTATATAATAAGTTTTATAAAAATATTATTGGTATATTAAAATTAGTCATTAAAATTAATCACTAATATATTTATATATAAATATATATGTTATTTAATTTATTTTTAATATGTATTTATATTTCAACATATATTTTATACTAATTACTGATTTTAATAACTAATTTTTAAGTTACACATAACATCGTTGTAATTTTTATATATGAACCACACACTATGATAATCAAAAGTGATTAAATTTTCACTTTCGTATTTTATTAATTTTTTTACTTAAAAAAATGTGATTCACTGAAAAAAAAAAAAAACACAGTATACTCTTACACACGTCAATAGATTATCTTAAATCAGCAGTTTTAAACACAGTAAAATCATAATAGAAACTTATTTAATTTTATGTAACTGCACATCGAACTGAAACTAACTAAAAATAAAATAAAAAAACATTTAAAAACTCTTACTTTGTATATTATATATACAATGCCTTTAAACTAAATCAATAAACTTATCACCACAATTATTTCCAATTCCTAGAGGAAAAAAAAACGGTGACAAACAATGTTAAAAATAGAATTAAAACGAGAGGCAAAGAGTAGAATAGTGGTGATGCAACAATTGCATAGTAGTTGTAAGAGTGATAAATTTGAATATAATGAATTATTAAAATTTTTAAATTATTGAATGAGATTTTTTAGTTAAAAAATTTGGGTGGAGTGTTTTTTTTTTAATTTTATTGGGCCACATTATTTGGGTGGAGTGTTTTTTTTTATTGTCTATCTAGCGAATCTGTATGAATTATATATATTTTTTACCCTTTTAAAAGCTTTATTAAACTATCAAAATACCAAATTCTAACTCCAGAAGATTTTTTTTTTTTTTATATTGAGTATTTTTGTGAAATGTGGACTGTTGAGATATTATTCTCAAATGTGGAATCGTTTAATTAGAGAAGTAGAAATCAGACCGTCCGATTATTTGTTAGAGGTACAAAAATTGGATCGTCTGATTTGTGTTAAAAAAATAAAAAAAAATTGAGGTACAAAAATCAAATTCTCCGATTTGTGTACCTTCAACAATTTTAAAAAACATAAATTACAATATTTAGAGTATATCACCAGTTTTACTTCTATACCCACAAAAAGAGCCACAACATATGCCAAATGAATAATTTATATTATGAGAAATTCTTTAGACAAGTAATTGTTAGTATTTTTAGTCATCAGACTAACACAAATATTAAATTATTTTTAATAAATAAATTTTACTAATTATTGTGTATAAATTTTAAAAACATATAGGAGTAAACTGTATTGATTTTTATGTGTAAAAATTTAATAAATATAAATTCAAATTATATGATTTTTGTCTGCAAAATTTTTATAAATATAAATACAAATTATTATTAATCAAATGCTAATAAAAAATAGAGTAAAGTATCGTTTTTGTCCCCAACGTTTGGGGTAAATCCTATTTGTGTCCCTAACGTTTTAATCGTCTTATTTGTATCCCTAACGTTTGTAAAAGTGATTCAATGTTATCCTGCCGTCAATTACACATCATGTGAGCTTTAATTTGATTTTAAAAATCTCTTCTTAAAGTTAGAATACAAATGTCTGGGATAGAATCGATGATCTACTCCGAAAAATAGCTCATCAAATGTTGAAACTACTTCCTACAACATTTACATAATTCACTTTTCTAGGGACATAATTGAATCTAAACACAAATAATGGGTATAATATTAAAATCGAACACATTTAAGTGAGACCTAATTGAGAATGAATATATCCAAGTGAGAATAATTGAAAAATATAATCAGATTTGTTAGTATAATTGATAGTAGAATAGCATTGAATCACTCTTATAAACGTTAAGGATACAAATAGGACGATTTAAACATTTGGAACACAAATAGGACTTACCCCAAACGTTGAGGACAAAAACGATACTTTACTCTAAAAAATAATAATATTTACCGGTCATGTAACATTGCTCTTGTTTTCTCATTATTTTGCTCCGATCTTCTCTAAAATCAGGAGAATGTAGGCAGTCAAATAAAGACAAAGGGGTACATACAGCAGGGAAATAAAGTTTTTTCATTTCGTTAACAATGAGATCACATGTGATGTTTTTGTTATTTTGTACGTCTGCAAGTAGAGCAATACAAATAAATAGTTCAACTATATATTTGACACAAGTTGTTTCTTGTTTAGTAGGGATCACTAGCTAAAATGCATAAAGTCATTCCTTTTAAGTTTATATATGACCTAAAATATGTTTACGTTTACTTAAATAAATTAAACAATGCATGTAACTAATAATATATGAATATATCTGTAATAGAAAAAAAAGGTTGAAGTTGATGGCATAACTAGAATTCTGTTTAAAAGTTTGGTAGTACACAGAATTTTACTGAAGACACGTGTTGAGACTGCAGTTTTGATCCTTGGTTGAGAAAAATTGATTAAACGAAAAATGAGGGTCCCCATGTGGTGGCTTTTATTATTTTGGAGTCACATGTTTAGAAATTCATTCATGTGTAAAGTGTGTGTGTCTGTTTCACTAATTAACAAGAGTTTACGGTTGAGTTTGGTTCAACTTTGGAAGAAATCCAAAATACTACCAACTCTTTTTTCTTTTTTTTTTTTTTTTTTTGCAAAGACAGTCATTTTATTAAATGAAAAATTTGATTTGGTCTTCAAAGGACAATAGAAACTGAAGAGGTGGCACTCGCTAATACAAACAATTCATTGATTAAAGAAAATTGAGAGATACTTAAAAAAGGAATTAGAATTGAGACTAGCAAAAGGTAGCTCTGTAAAACTCGTCTTTGGCTCTAATAGCAGCCTGAGCAATCTCCAAGCTTGAGGAGTTTTTGTCTTCAAACACCTTTAAATTTCGAGCTATCCATATTTGCCAGAGGGTTATTGCAGGCTTGCAGCGAGACATTTCCTTCGAATACCATTGTTGCATGAACCCATGTTCTTCATATTCAAGACCCACTATTTCCACAATTCGTCATAATCTCCAGGTATGTTAGCAATTCCAATTTCTGACCATACTTGAGTTGAGTGTTGGCATGTAATTAAGCAGTGCAGAACAGTTTCTTCCTCAATTTGACATTTGGGACAATTTAATGGGGCTGTGGGATTCTAACTTGCAGTTTCTTCCTTACAGGTATGCACCATGAACCGCTTTCCAGAGAAAGAGCCCGACCTTAGCTGGACACCTAAGCCCCCAAATTGAACGCCATAGCTCCTTCTGGTGGAAAATTTCTGGAAGGTACTCCTGCGCTGGATGGAAGAATTGGAAGCTAATCTGATAACCGGTATTTACTGAGTAAGAGCCATTTTTTTCCTTCCCCCATATAAGCTTGTCTTGTTCACCAGTTCTAGGAGTTTGCAAGATGTTTTGAGCTACTGTATCTGTGAAGGTGTTATAGATTAGGTCTTCATTCCAGGAGCCATTAGGAAGCATTAACTGATTGACCTATATTAGATTATTATTTGAAACATTCATCGATTCTCTCTGGATTCTGCCTTTATTGTTTTCCCAAACATCCTAAAAAATTTGGACCTGAGTACCTTGTCCTATCTGCCAGTTCAAACCTTTTTCGAGCACGTTTCTGCCTTCAAGAATGCTCCTCCAAGCCCAAGAGGGGTTTTGACCAATCTGGGCATTCATGAAGGGGGAATAGGAAAAGTATTTGGCTTTGTAAACTCGGTGCAGCAAAGAATCAGTTTTCTTTAGTATCCTCCAACTTTGCTTTTCCAACATTGCCAAATTGAAGGCTTTCAAGTCCTTGAAACCCAATCCTTCTTGATCTTTATTCCTGCGCACAGTATCCCACTTAATCCATTGAAGCTTTCTTTCATTCCTTCTTTGACCCCACCAGAACTGCATCATTTTCCTTTGTATGTTGTCTATGAGTGATTCTGGTAGTTTGAAACAACTTAGGGTGTATATAGGCATAGCAGAACCCACAGCCTTAATAAGAACTTCTCTAGCACTAGCCGATAGTAAAGATCGCTTCCATTGATTAAGTTTCTTGGATACCTTATCTTCAATGTAGCTATAGGTAGTGTTTTTTGATCTGTTCACAACTGCAGGGAGGCCTAAATATTTATCCTGTGAACCAACGTGTGGAACCCGCAGAATCTCTACAATCTCATTCCTCAGCTCCTCAGGCGTGTTCTGACTAAAGAAAACTGAGAATTTGTTCAGGTTAGTAACTTGACCACTAATCTCACTATACTCCTAAAGTAGTCGAAGTAGATTTTAACATGTTTGAGCGTTGGCTCTTCCAAATAGAATAGAATCATTTGCAAAAAGCAAGTGACTAACGGTAGGACACCTTCGGTTTAATCGTAGACCTGAAAACTCATGTCTCTATTCACTCTTGTGGAGCAGATGAGACAAACCCTCTGCACAAATGAAAAATAGATAGGGAGAAATGGGGTCTCTCTGTCGAAGACCCCTAGTAGGCTTGAAGAAGCCGTAAGAGAATCCATCCACAAGAACTGAGTAGAAAACCGTAGTCACACACTCCTGCATCCAGCCAATCCACTTCTGATAAAATCCCATCCTCTTGAGCATTTTCCAGACAAAACTCCACTCAACTCGGTCATAGGATTTACTCATATCCAACTTCAATGCCATATCAAAATTACCATGCCTCTTGTTCTTCAAATAGTGCATAAATTCATGGGCTATAAGTATATTATCACTGATCAGCCTACCCTTAATAAACGCACTTTGATTCATACTGATGATTTTATCCATACAAAACTGCATTCTATGAACCAGAAGCTTTGAAATTACCTTATAAAACACCGTACTCAGACTAATAGGTCGAATATGAGTCATAGAATCAACACATGTAATCTTCGATATTAAACAAATTTGCGTGTGGTTCAGGGAGCGAAGCATTTTACCTCCAGAGAAAAAGCTAGCACATGCCTGAAAAATATCATCCTTGACAACCTCCCAATAGAATTGGAAAAACCTTGCTGTGAATCCATCCTCACCTAGCGCTGAGAAAGGATTGACAGAAAAGATAGCTTTTTTAACCTCTTCCTCCGTGATGGATCTAGTGAGTATGCGGTTCATTCTATCATCTACCTTCCTTTCCAAACCTTCTAGAGCATCTTCGGGGTTTTTTGGATTTGAAGTAGAAAAAAGCTTCTTAAAAAAGGATTCGGCTACCTCCCCTATACCTTTCGCATCAGTCCGGTACAGCCCGTTCTCGTCCTTCAGTTTCTCTAACTTGTTCTGTCTATTCCGAGCATGAAACTTTGCATGGAAGAACTTTGTATTTTGGTCACCCCACTGTAACCATTTCACGTGGGACTTTTCTTTCCAATATCTCTCCTCCTTCTCATAAGCATCTTGGAGATCATCTTCTAATTTTAAAATGAGGCGCTTATCTACTACCTGACCTTTCTGTTTTTCAGCTTCCAATTTCTGATTAAGCTCCACAATTAGTCTAGCCGAGTTATTATGATTGGTATGTTGCCATTCAACAAGTTTATGACGGTAGTTTTTCAATTTACTGAATAGAATGTACATCGGTGACCCTGAGAAATTTTGTTGCCAAGCTTCCTTGATAATGTTTTGGACCTCCTCCAACTCACACCACTTTTCTTGGAATCAGAAGCGTCGCTTCTGTTTTCGAACTTGCTGATCAGTCTGAATAATGATTGGCCGGTGGTCAGAACCCATATCCTCTAGGTGTAGAGCCCTTGCATTAGGATACTCCACCAACCATCTGTTAGAAACGAAGCATCTGTCCAGCCTCTCTCTTATTAGATTTTTTTCAAATTGTCTATTTGACCAAGTGAATTTGCAACCATCATAGCCAATGTCTCTTAATCTGCCCGCATTAATGAAATCATTGAAACCTGTTACAGAACTTGCTGGTTTGTGCCTGCCTCCTTCTTTCTCATGCTGAGCCAAAATTGCATTGAAGTCTCCAATCAGCAGATAATGTTCTCCAATGCCTTCAAGTCGTTGAAGAATTTCCAAATATTGGGCATTACGTTGCTATTCTTCGCTGTGAAGGTGGACAGCAATAACTACCCACAATATGTTCCTCCCTTTATCTAGCCAATGAAAATGAATAAAGTAGCTTCCTGCATCAATAATTGTTACCTGAGCGTCAGAAATCCATGCCAAGACTAATCCACCCGCCATACCTTGCGGTTCCACGCAAAAATTTTCTTCAAATCCAAATCTTTCACACTGCCTCCTAACAAACGAAGAGGTATTTTTTGTCTCACATAAAAATACCACCTTGGGGGAATGGGATCTTTTGATCCCTTGTATGTTGTGAACTGTTAGGGCCTTCCCCAAACTCCAACAGTTCCACATCATCATCTTCATTGGCTTTAGAGTGCCAATTGCGGGTTGGCACCCTCCTCCGGTTCAGCCATATTCAAATCTTCAACGTCTTCATGCCTTCACCAAGTTTCATCCTCAGCTTTCTCTGACGTCCTTTTAACACCCTGTAATGTGAGAATTAGAATCAGTCTTCCTAGCTATGTGTTTAATTTTTGGCTTTTTGCTAACTGGCCTGACCTTCAAATTGGTTCTTTCGATCTGCTGACAATAATGTACATCAGTAATAGGATTTCCTTCTTTTTTACTCTCTAGAAAACTTTCAACACACACAATTGGCTGCTCCTCCCTATTATTCTCTCCCTCCTCGTTGACACTATTCAATTCTATTAGAGGCTTATTAGCAGTAATCGAAACCTCCCTTTTACTTGTTCTCGTTTCCTCCATGTCAGCGTTGTTCATGTTTTTCTTCTCTTTTATAGATAATGCTGCCATACTCCTAAGGAGATTAACTGGAGTGGACTTTTTGGCCTTATTCCTCCAGTCACTTGAGTTTGAACCCTGATTTGTTTAGGAGTTCTCTTTTAAGTGTGTAACCTTTTTACCTGTTTGTTCTGCCTTCATCCACTCTCCCCAACATTCCTCCACCTTCTCTCCATTTACCGTGTCATCTAGCAGTGTGTTGCAGCTTCTCACCTCGTGTCCTAGATGGCCACAATAGGAGCAAAAACACCCTATTCGCTCATACTTCAGATCTACCTCCATAACCCGACCATTTAGCCCTGCAATCCTCACAGATTTTCTCAGTTTCTGAGTAACATCAAGGCTGACTTGCACTTTTACAATTTTTGATTCTCTTCCTTTCATTGTAAACACTCCCACATCCAACACGTCACCAATAGTTGCACCAATTTTCTTTCCCAGTGCTATTGTCTTACAGTACTCTGGGAGGCCCCATAGTTGCACCCAGATCAGAACAAAGGCAAATTCTTCAGCATTAATACACATCTCCTTGTTCCATCGTTTGATATTGATTATGTAATTTTTGAGAAGCCATGGAACTTCCTTCTCCACCCTAATTAAATCCTACTCGTTATCAAAGAAGAATTGGAAGGTGTTGTCTCCATGATCAGTGACATGAAAACCTTCAGGCTGTCGCCATATAGCAAACATTGCAGGTTCAATTGTGCCAATTGAGAAGGACTTATCAGATAGAATTCGACCTACCAAACTCTTTTCACATACCTCCAACCCTTCTTTGATATCATCATCATCGAAGAACACCACTCCATTCTCTTTTGATCTCTCTCGATCCTCCTTTCTCCTATCTCCTACTCCTTTTTCTTCTATTGATTACGAAAACACCAACCGAGTGAGAATTAGCACGCGGAAGTGCAAAATTAGAATTTCTCACGCAGTAAAACCTTAAAGCACCTAAATTCTTGTAGAGCACTTGAAATTCTGTTTGGGCCACGCAGTAAAAAATTTAATGTACATATAATAATACCACCAACTCTTAAATATAACTATTATGTAGAATTAAACCAAATAAAAGTACTATCAAATATTAGTACTTTTGTCTTTTGGCTAGGTAGTTAATTATTAGTCTTTTGGCACCATAGATTCACAGATAATAATGTAGTCCACATATATACTCTTTAATTTGCAGGGTTGTTTCAAATCATAAGGGACCTTTGACAATTGCAACCACTAATTAAATAACATCATTTGCTTAGAAGAATCACTGTGTTATAAGTCTTGTAAAATCAATACCTGTATGAGAATCTCACATCAAGAAAGCAATACTAGAAAAATTGTTTTATAAAATTTTTGGTTCTCTTAGGTAGCGTTTGGTGGAGAGATAGAGACGGAAAGACTGAGACTGAGAGACAGAGACTAAGAGACAGGGATTGAAATAAATCTCAGTATTCTGTTTGGTGCAAAATGGGAGACATGAATTGAAACAAGAATGAAACTCTAATTTAATTTGCACAAAGGGTAAAATTGAAATTAATTAATTGAAATAAAAGTATTTTAGGTATAAAATGTTATTAAAATTTCAGTCTCCATCTCTACAAATTCCAGTCCCCTGTGTCCCTACTTTTTGGAGGTACTAAAATACTGAAATTTTAGAGACAGAGACATAAATTTTAGTACCAGTCTCTGAACTAACAAATACGATACTGAGTCTCAGTCTCTCAATCTCTGTCTCAGTACCTCAAAACAAACGCTACCTACCATATGAATTAGTTTTTTATGGTGATGGTTTTTCCAAAGTTTTGTAGTTTTTTACATGGACGCTATTGTTAAGAGTCCGCCAATAAAAAAAGATACCTACGAAGGGTTTTGAGTTTTGACCAATAAAAAACCAAGTGAAAGCTTTTAAAGGAGAGACTATAACGTTATAGTCTCGCGAACTATGTTACGAATCTTGCGGGACCAATACCTTAAGAAAAAAAAAGGAGTGTTAGGGATTAATAAGTTTTGTGAATTGTAGTCATCAATAATATTTTTAATGGTGTGAGATTTCATCCAATGATGTAGGATTACTTACTTTTTTTTTTATGGTTAAGTGTTGGTCAGATTTTAATAAAAATACTGACCCCTAAACTTTTTCGAAAAGAAAATTCCAGATCAAAGAGCCAACACAGGGAAAGGAGTCTAGCGGAGGCAAATAAAATAATAATTGAGTAGTTAAATAGAAAGTCTAGGGGTAACACTTTTATTAAAATTTGGCTAACACTTAACCATCAAAAGAAAAGTGAATAATCTCACACCATTAGATGTAATCTCACACAATTAAAAATACTAATAATAGCTAATTAATGACTACAAATGACAAAATCTATTGTTCCCTAACACATGGAAATTAAATATATTTGCATGCAAGCATGCTTCCTTGTAACGCAAATGATAGAAAAAGATGAAACACAACACAAGAGGGACATCCAGCAAAGCCCTGAGGCCATTCATGTTCCCAATGACCAAAAACATTCATGCATGGCCTACATCTGAAACAGAGCTATATGCTAAGTTCAAAGTTGCACAACTGTGAAACGTAGGTTTATTTTTGTCTGAATCCAACACAAAACACACACAATCTAAGTCGTGATTTATGAACAGTTCATGCATCCCACTTGCAACATATGTGGGTAATGTTTATTTGTTGTTTCTCTAGGTGTTCTTTATTTATTTATTTTTCAAGTGTTGGTCATTTTCTTATACGAATTATGGCATCATCATATGGATTTGGTTGAATGGTTGTGGTCTTTGTTTCCAAGCATCCCTTGGTACCTTAAGGATAATGGGTTTGAATGTAAAGTTTCATGTATAATTAAATGTTACCTAAATTCCTTACTAGAAGTTCTCAACTTTTGTGAATTTATTTATTTTAGTATGTAGAATTTGTTTTCAAGAAAAATCTATAGAATTCTTAAAAAACTATGTAAAAAATCCAATGATGTTTATTGGATTAGGCTAACCAGACAAATACAAGTTGGATTGAGTTCACGGCTAGGGCCAATTCAGGAAAATTGTTCTTCATAATGTATGGCTTGAGTTCAAAGTTTGAACATTTTAACCTACAAAACCCAATTCATATGAGATAAAACGGTTAAGCAACCTAAGTAACTAATATTTATGCTAAGTCAATTGTCATTCTTGTATTTTTTTTTTTTCGTCACGGTATTTCCAACCCGATAAACTAAGGAGCAATTCATTGTAGATTGAACTTCTATTTAATGGTTGGTCTCTTTCCATGGATTGTTGCATATACAATGTAATATTTGAATTTCTTGATATTTGATTAAGTGAATTAGTAAGCTAACCACTACGTTGTTTCAATTAGGGCTGAAAGTGAGTCAAGCTAGCTCGAGCTCGACTCGTTAATAGCTCGATAAGCTGAATTCGTGAGTTGGTGAGCCAAACTTGAACTTGGAATTGATCTCATAAATTAAATGAGTCGAGTTTAAGTTTGGATAAGCTCAACTCATTAGTTCGTGAGCTGGCTCGATTATATATAATATTAAAAATATAGATTATATATATATATATATATATATATATATATATATATATATATATGCTATTAATTATTTAAAATTTTATAGTCATTTTTTATATATAATTTTGATATAAGACATATATAAAAAATTTATAATTGATAGATAGACAATATATAAAATTTATTCTTTTTAATATTTTTTAATATATATAAGTTATAATTTATTGATATAGAATTATAAATTATGTTTCTATTATTTGAGCCAGCCCGTGAGCTTTCGTTAAGCCGAACTTGAGCTTATGAAATAGGCTCGATTGTTAATGAGTCGAGCCATAAGCCAAGTTTAATTTTCGTGAGCCGAGCTTGAGCTTGGTCTAGCTCAGCTCAACTCGACTCACTTCCAGCCCTAGTTCCAACAATAGGTTGTTTTTTTTTTTTTGGTGAACTAGTAATGGGCATAAGAAGCCCAATAGACTTTACAACTCCTCTAAATCCAATAAATTAATAAGGGCACTAGCTTATCTTCTGTTGGTTTGGGTGTAAATCTAAAACCAAGAACTTGTGTATTATTTTTTTTTTTTCTTTATTTTTGGACTTGAGAACTTGTGTATGTTAAACCCATGTCTTCCACATACAATTTTTTGCTTCTGAGACCAATATATTTGGCCCACTGGACAAAATATTTTCCTTCGTAGGATACCAACGGGCCTATGTCCAAAGTTCCAGTATTTTCCCAATAAAAAAACTATAGACTTTCAGTGATGTGCCGACTTTGCAAATTGTTAATCATCTATTCATCTGCTATCATCGTTAAAAATCAACCAAAATAAATAAATAAATAAACCCTCCATGTCTTGAATAACAAAGGCCAAAAGGCAAACTATTTGTACTTGACTTTTGTATGTACCTAACCTAAATTTTTTGGCACATATGGAGACGCATGCTTGTATGTAGGTATACAAAAATTCTACATCATAATAATAATAATTGTGTAGGAGTATAATATGACCTTTTTCCATCAACAAGCAAATGATCTTTTTACAACTGTAACAAAAAAAAAAAATAAAAATGAAAGATTACTTAAACCCATTGGAATCAAATTGCCAATCGTTACCAACAAACTGTTCACTAAGCACACGAGAAGACTTTTAATACATCTTTATCCCTTCGAAGTTCGAAATTTTCTAGACACAATAGATTGGCATATTCCTATTCAAGTGGGTAAATCTTAGCACAAACCGTATTCTTTTCCAACAGATGTAGAATATATAATTTTTTTTTCTTCCTCCTATTATAAAGGCATATGTGCATGAAAAAGAAAAGGGCATATGTGCCAATTTTTAAAGTGTGTTTTTGTGATCAAATTTTTGCCATGAATGCCTCCGAATGAAAATAAAGTTTATATTCTTTAGTAAATATTTGGTATTTGGCACTTGCAATGAATGTGTTTGTTGTCAATCACAAAACAATTCTATTCCTCGATCACAAACCGAATCTGATTCTAAATTGTGATATCATTCTGGCCAAAGAGCCTAGTCACATTAGATGCATATATACTTATATTATATGCAACTATAACTATATATATAATGTGGCACCAATTCATTGGGAAATAGAAAGCGCCTTATAACTACTTTCCTTTTGGAGGAAATGGTTGAACTTGCTAGTACTAACTGCTATTTTAGGATTATATTTTATATATAAATAATCTATCAAAATTAAATTATTTGTGAATGGGGATTATGATGCATATGATTTCTGCGTGTCTGGTGATATATTATTATTAGAATTAGATTGTGTTTCACAAGGGTATTCTCACTAGAACTACAAAGAAACGTGAAAGAGAATGAACAAAATGCAAGAAACTCCTTTTTCACAATGATTGACGAGGGAATAATGAATCATTTTGTGTGAATTTTTCAAGAGAACTTTAATTTGCTTCATATTAAGGTTCGAAAAATCCAACTGGTCATCCAATTAATAAAGTTATCAATTTAGTTAAAAAATAATTAATGTTTAACTGAAGTTGAATCAGATGTAATAAAATAATATATTTATATATAAAGTATATAATTTTTTTAAAAATTTTATTTATTATTTTAATTCCATTAAAAAAATTACATCGGTTTGACTGGTTAACTTTAATTTATTATTATTATTTTTTTTTTACTAGTTCATTGTTATTAAATAGATTTTACTTTAAACTAGATCAATTTAAAAATTAGTTCTCCATTAACCGGATCGAATCAACCGATTCAATATAGTTTTCATATTAGGAGATGCTCCCATAAAGACGCAGAAAACGTCTTTTTTTAAAGATATTTTTTAATAATTAAAATTTAACACATATAATCATTTAAATTATGTTATTTTTGTCAAAATTATGTCAGACAAATTAATTTGATCGAAAAATAGTGAATCAAATTTTGAATCCGTCTAAATTAATATTATTTTTTATAAAAAATGAGTACAATACCCCTATTATATAAAATGACTAAAATACTCTTATTATATATATTAATTTTGAGAATTCTAAATTCTAGTCCTTTTCTTCTCTATTGTTATCAGGTTAGAATTTAAAGTTTTCAAAATTTATATATATATATATATATATATAATAGGAATATTTTAGTTGTGTTTTATAATAGGAATATTGTAGTAATTTTTTATAAAAAATATTAATTTATACTGGTTTAAAAATTTAATTTATTAATTTTTTTGCTAAACTAATTTGTCCAGTCTAATTTTAATAAAAATAATACAATTTAATTGATTATATGTGTTAAATTTTAATTTTTAAAAAATATTTTTTAAAAAAGACGTTTTTGACATCGTGGCTCCCTTCATATTAGGTATACAATTTTGTACTATTCATTATATATTTTGTGTTTATTATCTAAGTCTGTCTCATTTTTTAAGTAGATATAACAAATCACACATAACAAAAGCCATATCGAAGTTTAATATGAGAAGATATATTTCTATACAAAGAAGATAACACATGGTATTCATTTTCAAAGTATACGAATTAAAACTCATCAATTAATTATATTTTATTATTAAAAACTTGACTAATCTGATTTAATTCGTAAAATCTCAAAAATTCTATCCTCACGATCAATACTCAAACTTTAGACAGTTCAAAATATAAGGATTTTGAGCTCTAAAAAGCAAAACTAATAACCAATTCCACAAAGTCTTCTTCTAATCTCAACCAAAAACCAATTTAGGTTTTGAAGGTCAAAGGATAGAATAGTATATTAATACGTAACAAATCCATGATCTAGTGCCACTCATAACTTTGAAACAAAAGCATCAAAAAGCAAGTTCAATGAACAAACCATTGTTATTTTTTAAAGCCATTTTAATTTTTCTCTTCATTAGTAGTGGGGATCCGTTTATTACAAGAAGCTCTTCCATTGTTGGGATTGCCGACCATGGGTTCTAGAAGGGAGGAAAATTTAGACAAAAGTAAAAGGTTACCCAATCCAAAGGTTGAAAAAGTAAATAAAAGACTTCAACTATGTTCTATGCATTACTTACCCCTTCCCCATATATATATAATAAAAATAGAACATTATTATCCCTAACACGCGTTGCTATCTAATCTAATGCTTCCTCTCCTCTTCTAAAACCCCGACCAAACACACAATTCTCAATTCAAAATCAATAAAGCACTTTCAGCTATCCTCACGGCTTTTCATCCAAAGTAATACTATCTAATAATTATGGCCTTAATTATTAACACAAATTAAATGTATGTAATCCAATAATTATAATGTTCACACCGTAGTCACCAACTAAGTATTGATGTTACTAAATTCGGATCAATTCTGCTATTTTCTTCATTTCAAATTAAAGTATCTATTCATTTAAAAAAAAAATAGATAGTTGTTTTTTAATAATATTAAGATAATAATATTGTTTATATTTCCAATAATAACTTAATCTAACAGTTATAATTAGATAAATATTAATTACAAATAATTACTATAGATTTAGGTATCACTTATTTAATATGTGAACTTTTTCTTTTTAACAATTATTTTTCAATTAATATTAACTAATTTTTTGAATTATTTCTTTATCTTAGATTTTAAATCATAAATTTTAAACTCTGATAAATTCTAAACCTTTCAAAAGATAATTTTATAACAAAAAATTGAATAAAATAATAACCAATTAAAATTTAGTTAAAAAATACCTAATTATTTGTGTTGTTTTGACACCTAATTGAATAGGAAAAAATGGATTGACAATGATTTATGTTAGTACAAGTTATTGTTATTAATAGGTGAGGTGGACGATAAGGGTGAAGGGGTGGCTATATAGCAGTATAACAGCTTAGGGTATTATAATTTATAAGAATAATAGAATTGAAGATAGGTGGCATGTGGTGAAGCAGAAAAGAAAAGGGTAAGAAGTGCCCCCACTGGTTTAGTTGCGCAAACAATAGTGACACACATACACCACTCATTATTTGTCGCCCTACAATTTTGGAAACAATGCCCATAATAACCACCTGCATCAACCATTGCAACCTCCATTATTATTTATATACCTCCTTAATTCTTTATTTATAATTTTTTTATTAAAGATATAATTATTTATGCATCTTTTTCTATGTTTAAATTTTTAGAAAAAATAATACGAAGACAATCCTAAAAATTTTGTCTAGTTGTATAATTGTTATTGATCTTTTTTTTAAATTTAATTTTGATATACTGTATTTATAAAATTGTTTTATACATACAATTAATTACGTAATATCACATAAATAAAAATATATATATTTCACATTCACTGCATAAATAATTTTATAAAAGATAAATATAATTAATTGATTGTGTAAAATATTTTATATTATTAGTGTATTAAAATTAAACTCTATTTCTTATATTTAGTGTTATTAAGTTATATGATAATGTGTTAAGGTAGGCATTGTCTTTGTTTATTAATCAATTTTTTTTAAATGCTCATTATTATTGGAATATATAACAAATAGATAAAAAAAAATGACCCCAAAAAAAAGAATTAAAGAAAGACAGGAAGTAAATTGAAAATAGTTAAAATTTATTTTATTTAATATTTATTAATTGTTAAGACAAATTTTGATTTTTTTTTTTTTTGTCTTTCTAATATTATTAATTTAAATATTTGATGATTTTATTTCATTTTGGATTTTTTTTTTCTCATTTTGTCAAAGCTATCATGTGAATCATGTCTCTCCTATTGCAACAATTTGAAATGTGAGGGTTATATATAGGGTTACACATTACATGTGTTTCTCAACGAAGGGAGTAGTTATGAGTGTTTGTTTGTTTTTGTTGGCTTAATTAAAACCTTTGTTTAACAAGGCACGTTTTTTGGTGGCAAATTTCGTTAGTGACATAATTAATATGTTGAAATAATATAAATATATTCCTATTTTCTCATGTATATATGGTCTGCTTTATATATCCGTCTTCCTTTTTTTCCTTTTCTTTTTTTGCGTGATTTATATAATTATTAATTAAATATTTTATGATTTTGTATAGGCATAATATAACAATAGCAACGATAACTAATAATAAGTATATGCATTACTAGCAGCCATAGTCGCCGTATATGTTTCTTGTGAAATTGAACCTAATAATAACATTAGTTGGAACAATTATACTAGTAAAAGAAGATATTAAGTTTAGTACGGCAAAAGGAATGACTTCTTTAATAACCACATTAAAGAGATTATATTGTGTACATTTTTTTTTTCTTGGGCTTTATTCTCCATATTTTATTAGGGTATTTTTTTATTTTTAAGTATATATATACTAATAGATCTTCTCAATAGTAGTGATGATTATTGTTTTACTTTTTCCCAGTTAGAAAGATAATTATATAAATATTTTTTTTAACTTCAATTTTTAAAACAAATAATTTGATGACATAATATCAGACGGCATAACCAAAAAATTTAAAAGTTATACAAAAAAAAAAAATTCAACAAAAGAAAATTACTTCATAATACTACTTTTTCTAAAAATTTAAATCGATAAGAGAAGGAATATAAATAGTTATATATCTGATAATATAAATTTTCTCATATACCAAGCGTTCTTTTGGATTTGTATGATGATTTTTTGCATAGATTTTTTTTTTTGTATTTAGTGTTGCGCTAAATTCTTTCTTTTGAAGTCAATAATAATTAAATTTTAGATCTATAAAGTCATAAAAATTGTGATAGATACCATATTATAAATTATTTATCCTAAATATTTAAGCTAATAAAAAAAGATATACAAATACTTATATCTTTAGTAAATTAATAACTAAGGGTTGTTTATGCATGAAAGAATACATTTCATTTTGTTATTTTGATCAAATATACAATTATTTAAACTTTTAAAATAAAAAATGTATTTTAAAAAATATTATTAAGCAATTCTTAATTAATGAAGAAAGAATATTAGAATAATTAACCAGCAATACTTTCATATATTAAGAGTATGTTTGATGATTTAATGATAAAATTTAATTTATAATAAATATTGTGAAATAAAAAGAACCGAACAATGGAGTAGAAAATATATGGTCTTTCTCTAAAAAAGTATATGTGCATATATGCTCAAGACATATTTGCAAATAAATGAAAGTGCTGTCGCTCACTTTCTCATTTTTCTTATTACAATAGCAAATATGAGGAGTGCTAGGGGACCAACAAATTTTGTGTTTTGTAATTATCAATTGGCCATCAATAGTGTTTTTAATGGTGTGAGATTAAATCCAATGGTGAGAGATCATTCACTTTTCTTTTGATGGTTAAGTGCTGGTCACAAAACACAAAAGTTACTGGCCTCATAGACTTTTCCTAGCAGATAAATGAATCCATGAATATGGGTAGGTGCAAACTTAAAAGTATATTACAAGCATTTTTCCCATTTCTTTTCCATCGCTGTCGTTCTCTTGATGAACTAATCAATCACGAAATATGCGATTTATAAGCAACATATTCTCTAAGCACAAACAAGAAATAAAGTGAAACATACCTATGCCCTATGGCACAATGATAAAATTCGTTCACCACTTTGCTATTTATCTTTTCTTCTTTTTTTTTTTTTTTTAATTTCCCCCCGGTTTTATTTCAATCTTCAAATTCGAAATCTAATTAATTTAATTTGAAATCGGTTTTCATTTATTTTAATATAGTGTCTTCTTATTCCCCATCCCTAATTTTCTCTTAAGTATACTATTAAAATAATTAATTGTAAACACTAAATCACCATATTGATAGAGGATCAGTTTGATGACTTTTTAAAATAACATTAACCAATAATGTAACGTGGAATATCGGTTGGAGAAGAAAATGAAACAATAAACTCTCTATTTCAATCAATTTGTGATTATTCTATAGCAACGTTATGCTATGCCTCAAAAATAAAAAATAAAAAAATAAATCCTAGTGGCCAAAGCACCACTCTAATGTAGTAACTTTACTTTAAGATAAAATTGTCTGATTGAATGAAACTAATTGATTCTGCCTCTATAATTCAGCCAAAAGATTCTCGGTTAATTAAGTAGATAATTATATATACATGACCTAGTTAGCTAGCTACCATGATGATTAAGAGGGGTTGGTGCTATGCTGCTATAACCCATTTGTTTTATAGATTCAATTAAGATTGTGAAGATTCTTATTAATAAAAAGATAACTAATAATTAATTAATTGTTAGAAACAAAAGAGGGAAACTGTCTTTATTAATGGTTATGGTCATTGAGAGGCCAACGTTTTCCGAGTCATGTCATTCACACTTTACAGCAATAATACAGCATAGCATCTAATCCCATTTCGGAACAAAGAGAATAATAAAGAACCAATTTTCAATATAGAAAATATAGTTGTGTTCCAATTCCTGGGTAAGTGATCGAGAAAGAAAAGTTCCAATCCAAAAAGGGAAGGGAGATCGAAGGAACAGTATACTACAGTTTCAATTCATAGTGTATTGTTATTATTTTTATTTTACTTATTTTTTTTTATTTTTATTTTTTTGTAGAAAAGAAATTCAACATACACTTAATTGTCTACAACTCTACATGCTCTCTACTCCTAAATACAATACACCAAATCATTCTAGGTTTTGAAATTTATAGGTTGAAGTGATATATTCAAATTTAACTGGAATAAAAGCTTAACTAATATGAACATAATAATGATGTTAATGTGAATTAATTTACGAAATATAAACATATTAAAAATATATTTTAAAATAATGACCTTTAAGTAATTAGCTTTAAAATGGTCACAATAATTAGCTAGGGCAAATAAGCCTCATCTTTGACCTGGCCATCAAGAAGTTATTGAATTGTTAGAAGGAGGTATCTAAATTGAATGCTTCGTGTTAAAAAATAATTTCAGCTTTTGTAAGCCAAATAATTCAAATAACACTTTAGATACTTATCATTTTAAAATTTAACTTAATTTTAATGTACTGACAGTATAAATTATTTTGTACAATCATTTAATTTATCTATTTATTTGAATAACTATTCAAAATAATTATTTTATTAATATAGTGATATATAATTAGATGCACATATAAAACTCATTTACACGGCCAGTGCATCAAATTTAAAATAACAATCTTATATTTATTACTATATTTTTTTATTAGTCATACTACAAAAAATTGCCAAAATAACTATTAATTTAGTGACCGAATTGGGTAGTTGCTAAAATTTTGGTCGCTAAATTTAAAAAATGGCGATCGACATTAACCTTATTTGGTAAAACAATTTTTAATCGAAGACGACCAAACTTGTGTCAAACAAAATCAGTCGCTATCTTAATTCTTAGCAACCGATTTTACGACCAACTATTTTTCAGTCTCATTTATGTTGGTCGCAAAATTTAAAATATTGACCGATTTAGCAAACAACGGACCTCAAAATTTAAGTTTTTTGTTTTGGTTGTTAATTTGATCGCTAAATTTAAAAATAGCGATCGATTTTAGTAACCAATTAAGATGGCTTCGTTATCAGTTCCTAAATTTATTACTAATTTATGTTTTAGCATACTAATGTTGGATGGTTGCTAAATTTTATTTAGTGGCTGTTCATACCCTAACCCAATGCTAAGGCCCAAGTCCAAAAGAAATGCCCAATTCAAGGAATTGGCCCTTATTTCACACCGACTTTTTCCTAGAAGTCGGTTTCTACCACGACTTGCCCTAAGGAAGTCGGGAACGAGGATTAGCTGGCAGATAATACTAAAATAACTGCCCCTAAAATCTCTCAACCCACTTTCAGGAGTCATATCTCAACCTCCCTAAGATAAAGGGACGGTTATTCACCTTAAAAGATGGAACTACTCCAACGGTGGTTATTGGCTCCCACTATAAATACACTGACACTCCTCAGGTATCTCTAAATCCCAATACTCTCTAGTCCTTCTTACACCCTTGCTGACTTAGGTATCGGAGTGTCTTTGCAGGTACCACCCCATCCATCCACATACAGAGATCGGAAGGGGCCTCCAGCACACAAACCTGCTCGGAGACTACCATTCTTTGACGATTGGGCCAACCAACGAGTCCATTCCACCAATCTCCAGTTACCCGTCGTAATAGTGGCCAATTTTGTCTAGACATAGAAAAATTCGATTGTCGCTAAAACCTGTCACTATTCCACAAGTTTTATAAATAACATACAATACAATACATGTCAGTCGAAATGGTGCAGTTAGTTAAAGAACTCCTCTTGTTTTATTTTTCTTGATGTTATCTTTTGCTGAAGTGTTAATGGTGCAAAGTCCTTTTCATGGGAGAAAATGGGCATGCTAGTTTATAAATGAAGCATTGAGGAGGAGGGAGAGGGAAGTGTTTTCTTTGTGCTAAAAAAAAAGGGAAGAAGGGATTTTTTTTTTTTTGTCATGGAAGAAGGGGGGTTTGCTTGTGTTAGGCGAAATTCACGGATTTCTTGCGTATAGTCTTTATTATTATTTGTGTGAATAGGACATAAAGTTGTATCATCTATCTATATATCATCACAGCTAAGCTAAGATGACATGATAATATATATCACACTCTCTCTTACTGTGCATGACATGTATATTGAACATCTCCATAAGTTAAAACAGGAAATTTGTCAAAAGAAAAAATAGAGGGCAAATGGCAATCCAAGCTTCTTGAACATGACGTTTGCCTAAAAAGTATGTCATATTGATATTAATTAATAAATATGGACATAACATAGTTAAAAATATAATTATTTATGTTGTCTTTTTTTATCAACTTAAATTTTTAAAGAAAGTGATTTCAAAATTAGGATATCGGAATACTATATCTAAAACATTTAGAATTCGAACCTGCATAAAATCTCAAAAAAAAAAAAACAAGATTAAGACAAATAAAAAAAAATAAGACCCATTAAAAAAATCAAACAAATCCATGAAAAAAAAAATTTGTTTGAGGAGTATGTAATTCTCATTAATTATTATTTATAGAAAAAATAACTTCATTCATAAAAAATATCAAATTACACCTATACATAACAATAAAAAAATATTAGTTTTACAATTAAAAAAATATTTTTTATGTTAAATTATAAATTGAGAAGAGACAAACATTTTTTTTTACTAGAAACAAAACAAACAAAAAAAAAAGACACTAAAGAGAAGTATGCATATCCTCTTACACAATATTCATTAATTTTTGGTCAGGATCAGAAGCAGTCATTCCGTATAGGATTGGTCATTTCGCACTGCAAGTTTAGCCATGTAGTCAGCGACAGCATTTGCAGTTCTCTAGATAAGTGCTAAGTTTATTGTCCATTTCCTGTTTTCGAAGCTCTTGAATTTTTTTAATGATATCTGCATTATTACCACGAGCATTATAAATAATAGCATAATAAACATTAAGAGAGTCCAATTCACAAATGATTTCATTGAAACCGCAGTCCCGAACAAAACACAGTCCACTCAAAATACCCAGAAGCTCACATCACACTACGGTGTCCACCGAAATAGCACCCGAACACCCCTTGATCCAAGTCCCTATGCTATCTCGAAGAATGCAGCCGAAGCCAGCTCGGTGCTGAGTGAGCAAAATACTAGTATTACAGTTCAATTTGATCACAGAGGTCGGAGGGGGTTCCAAGAAAAAGATGCAAAGATCGGATTTAAGGTTCTTCCAACATAAAAAAAAAAACTGACAAAATCCTTAGTTGCTTGTTTAATTAAAAACATTATTTTTACAGTGCTCCAAGAGTCCTCCTCATTGAAAACATCATTATTACGATCTCGCCAGATCCACCACAACGCTACCGAAAAGAGGCATTCAAGAGAACAAGAATAGCATTTAATCCATTTAAGAAAGTACATGTCCAGATCACTTGGCATTCTACCAATCCCCAACGAGTACCACATCGCCTGTGCTTTAATGCGATTCATAAAGCAATGGAGGATATCTTTCTCTCCCATATTATAACGATGACACATTGTAGATCTTGCTAAGCCCCTACGATGCCAAAGTCGGTTAGATGCAAAGCATTATGGATTTCCAGCCACATAAGAATCTTAATCTTCTCTGGGATACGAAAATGCCAAACCAAAGAAAGTTTGCTTGCGGATCCCAAGAAATCTTCCTCTGAAGGAGCCATTTATATCTGTGTCTGGCCGAGTAAACCTTAGTGGCCGAGTGCCTCCAAAACCAACCAGTGTCAATATTGTCATGCCCAAAGGGATAAATATACTCCAACCTAACTTTGAATTCATCATCAATAGGAGTAGTCAAAATGCTCCAATCCCATGATCTTGCTTCCATATGTCATCTACCCGCAACGCTGTATCTGTGATATGAACATAAGGGACATGTGTCGCTAATGTCCCCTATGGATTCCACGAGCTGAACCAAGAGGATTGAGAGAGAGGGCTAATGTTCCAAATAAACCCCTCATGCAGCTTGGTCTTAACTTTCATAATATTGCGCCAAACACGCGAGTCGTTGCCATTATCCTCGGCATCCACAATCAAATCACCATTCACATATTTAGCCTTCAAGATATGGGCCCAAAGCTTGTGAGGACAATGAAGAAGCTACCAAAGAATATTTCCAATTAAAGATAGATTCACACAGTGCAAATCTCTAACCCCAGGCCACCATACTTATAGGGTGTAATCACCGTATCCCACTTGACTAGATTAAGATACCGATCATCGACTCTGTCTTTCCAAAAGAAAGATCTTATAGCAGCATCCATCTTCTTGCAAACAGAGATGGGGAAGAGTGAAATATGCATCAGATAAATGGGTAAAACAGAAGCAACTGATTAGTCAAACAAAGTCTACTAGCCCTGTTTAAGAGTTTTCCCTTCCAATTTGTCAATCTAGATTTGATTCAAGTCAGGGTGTCCACAAAGAAAGTTCTAGACGCTCGGAGATGCCCAATATTCACACCAAGGTATTTCCTAAATCGTTAGCAAGACGAATATGGGAGACCCCTGTCAGAACATCTCTTCGGCCATTTGAAATGTTCTTGGAGCATAACGCCCTAGATTTCTCAAGATTCACATTTAAACTCGAGGCTTTGCAAAAGAGCTCCAAAGTTTTCATAACATTATGGACTTGAGTTTTATTTGCTTTGCAAAAATAATAGGAAAACATGAGATGAGATAAACACAAACCACCCCGAGAGATAGCTATCGCATCCCAACTACCAGATTCAACTTGTGAATCAATAAAAGTAGCTAACCGCTCCATACAGATAACAAAAAGATAGGGTGACATGGGATCTCCTTGTCTAAGACCCCGATGGAGCTTAAAACTATCCAATTTAGACCCATTTCACATGATTGACAAATTTGAAACCCGGACACAATTCATGATCAGCTTAATTGTGGCTTGGGAGAAGCCGAAAACAACCAGAGAGCCCGATAGAAAAGCCCAATCAACCCTATCATATGCATTTTTCAAGTCAATTTTCAAAGTGATGGCTCATTTCTTCGACTTCATCTTTTTAAGAAAATGCAATATTTCTTGGGCCATTATAATGTTATCATGAGTCCCCTTGCTCTGAATAAAACCCCCTTGGGTCGGGATAATAATCTCATCTAGGTACGGACGCAATCTGTTCATGAGAACCTTAGTGATTATCTTGTAAATGACATTACAGAGACTAATTGGCCAAAAATTCTTAAAGGCACAAGGAGAGTCGCACTTGGGAATAAGCACAACAAGGGTTTCCACCAAGAAAAGGCTGAGAGGATTTTTAAGAAAGGCACCTTGAACAATCTTCCAAACTTTATAACCCATCGCATCCCAATACTCTTTGAAGAAGAACGCTTGAAAATGCTCTGGACCTAGAGCTTTCAAAGGACCCATGTTGTCGACGGCTTGTTTGACTTCCAGAAAAGACACTGGCTGAGCGACATGATCACAGGCTTCTTGAATGAGATTGGGCGTGGGAACCACACCCATACACTTAGTGTCAACTTGCTCCGTGGAACAAAAAAGGCTTTTATAAAATTTTAAAGCTCTGCTCTGCAAAACTTCAAAATCTGTAATCCAAGTTCCATCGTTAACCAAGAGATCATGAATCTTGTTAGTCATCCTTCGGATGATAGTTTGCATATGAAAAAACTTTGCATTGCGATCACCAAACTTCACCCACTGCTTTCTAGATTTTTGGAACCAAAATAACTCTTCCTGTGCTAGGATAGTGTTCAGAGCTAATTCGATATCCTCTTACCTCCTCTTTCGCTCATCATCATTGCAACTTTCTAACCTTCTCTAAATCACTTCCAATTGACCCTCCAGCTTACGCTTATTGATAAAGATGTTGCAAAAATTTTGGAATTGAACTCTAACAAAACCTGTTGAACCTGAAGAAGTTGCCTCTGGATACAACCCTCCTCTCAAAAAGGCTCCCACGCTCTCCTAACAAGCACCTTATACCCAGGATGCTAGGCCCAAGCTGCTTGAAATATGAAGGGTTTGATACCCTTCTTCGCTAGGGCTCCCAACCACCTGACCAAGATAGGACAATGGTCTGAATGAAGGCGGCCCAAGACCTCAACATATGCTTCTGGAAAAAACATCCTCCAATCCTTATTACTACACACTCTGTCTAGCCTTTTTGCTATGTCCTTAAAGCCCTGAATTCTTTGAAACTATGTAAATTTTCTTCTAGTCGCAGCGAAATCAAACAGGTTGCAGAAATCCAGGATATCATACAAAAAATAACTACGAGCAGGATAAAAATTGCCCCCTCTAACTTCATCAGAGCAAACAATCTCACTAAAATTTCCCAGCGCCAACCAGGGCTCCAATTGAGAGATATGTCCCTCAGATGGTGCCAAAGCAAATTTCTTGTAGAAAATTGAGGACTACCATAAATATCACTACGACCCAAAATTTTTTTCCTTTACCAATTTTAAAAGTCACACATTGATCGTTAATAGAGAGGACAAAAAAAGAATAACAAACATCAGACGTCAAAAACCATATACCCCTTGTGATCAATGGCTTCGGAGATACTCACAGGAAAAAATTCCAAATTATGCCAAAAATTCTTCATACTAGCAAAACAAACATGCGTTTCAATAAGAATAAAAAAGATAGATTGGCTTGAATTTTCTTACCAATTCTTTACAATGAACTTGAGACATCCTATTGGAAGCTCCCCTTATATTCCAACTTATAATATTTAGCTGATCCATAAAATATTGGGAGATAAATTGAAACACCACCAAAAGGCATTGGGACCTCAATCATCAAGCTTGCAAACATCCCCCACCATCGTGGCAGTGTTTGCTTGTTCACCAATTTCATTTTTGCAAATGAGAGATTCAACGGGTAACCCTTGTAATGATGCTGGATGCTGGCGCTTGTGGGTATTAGTTTTGGCACGAGCATGATGAGAAGAAGAAGACTCACCCGCTATGCCCTTTGATCCACCCGGGTTACACTCCAAAGTGGTCTTTATAGGAGTAGAAGAAAGTTTATTAGCAAGCCCTAATTGTCTAAGCCCTAATTTTTTTTCCACTCCTTTTCCAGGGATGGGCTTCACCAAAGATGGGCTAGCTTTGGAGAATAAATAAACTTACCCTTTCCTTTCATATTGACCGGAACTCACCATTTCTCCTTTGCGTGAGGTTTGTTAACGTTGCTACTAGAATCGTGCAATGTATCATGCATGAGATCCGGGGTCTCATTAATCAACAAATCCTTTTCCGAAACAGAACCAAATTCAAAATTTGGAATCTTGGCCGTAATCGAATTGGGATTGTGAACATGCGGTGGCTCTTCTAATCGAACATGTGGGTTTGCGTCAGCTCCATCGGTTTCTCTACTAGAATTTGCTCCTATCTTCCGCTGACTACAGTCATGTGTGGATGTCCATAGCAATTACATGAAGAGCATATTAAATAGAGGTTTTCGCACTCCACCTCATACACTTCATCATCAACACCAATTTTTTTAATCACTGGCTATCCCAGATTGATCTGAATACACACCCAAGCATATTTGCCTCTTTCTGCGGATTTGGTAGCCAAAACCACCCGAATAGGAGTCTCTATCGCGGAGGTGATACAACGCATCACTTCTTCATCATAGTACCATATATTAAGGCCTGAGATCGTGACCCACAATAGTGTTGACCCAAACGATGATTCAGAAGGTCTAAAGAAATTGTCCCATGGCTTGACCCAGTGTAATAGTAACCATCTTGTCTCTGACCAAGGTCCCTGCGGTCTTTATGATTCTAAAAACTATGGAGTCAACTACCTTGTCCCTAAAAGAGGTCTTCAGAAAAACACCTTTGGATATCTTTACTCCTCTCTTCTCATCTCCTTTGCCCCCTCCATATCACCGGCGGTAGCCCCCTCTCCCACACTCGTCCCTTATCACTTCCTCCAACTACGTTGGAAACCTCACTTGTTTTCCACTTTCAAGAACGCCCCTACCCCCACTCTCTCCGATCTCTTCATTTATTTGATTATTAAGAATTTTATCAAACAAAAATAGAAATTATTAATTAATTAATTAATTAAATGAGAAGAAGCAAGAGAAGTGAGCCTTCCGTCCTTCTCATGTCACTCTTCTATTCGGCGAAGAAGACATTAGGGTCAGTAGTGACAGGAGTGCAGTGGGTGCGGAATGGTGCCGCAGTAACAATGCTAATGACTGCGGTTGGTGGGGGATTTAGGAATTGAATAAGAGTAGATCAAGTAATATTATTACTTTTGTAATTATTATTTTATAAATATTAAATCTGTTCAAAAATTAAGGTTTATTATTAAAATAATTATTTTAAAAAGTTATCATAACATTAAAGACAATCTTTTTAATTAAAAAATATTTTGTACAATTTTAATTTTTAACAAAAATTAAAGACTAATTACCAAAAAGTAGATGCTTCAAATATTATAAAAGTAAATCAAAATAAAATTTAAAGAAGCACTCTTTTTTTCAATGTATTTAAACCACTTATTAAATTAATCTTTTTTTTTTTTTTTGCAGAAATGGAAACATGGAATACATTGTCAATAGGGTTAGCAGAGGCAGGAAAGTTATCATAACATTAAATTAATCTTTTTTTCTTATTTAAACCCTGTTTGCATACTTTTCGTTTGGCTTTTCCTTATTGTTGACTTTTGCTGCTCCAAAACAAAGAACCCCACCTTCCATTTTCCCATATTGAAATATATCTTTAGATAAGGATTTTTTATTTAAATTAATAAAATATAATATTTATTAAAATGTGTAAATCGTAAAATATTTATTGATATACGTAATTGAGACTTAAATCACAAAAAAAAAATATTTCGAATAATTAATCCTTTAGATATAATACAACAAAATTTTTATGGATTTAAATACACTTGGAATATGAGATAAATGCACAAACTGAGTGGAGAATACTAAAAATACAGTTCTAGTAGATTTTGGACTTTAGTATCCGAGATCCATACATCACATGTATAAAAGATGTAGTCGAGATCAACATTTAATTGACAAATTTTTAAAGTTTTAAAAAATTTGGTTACACCTTTAGTTTAATACTAAAAGCATATATGGCTTGTCGATAATACGTGCGCCCAAGGGACATCGATGGCTAAATGTGTTATTGTGTTGTGCATGTAACCAGATAATTAGATTTTGAGGTTGGCTTGTTTCTCTCTTATGTTAAGTAATTAATTAGTTGACATATTTTGATATTTTAATTTACTTATTTTTAGTTAATATGTTAGAATATTTTGACTTAATTAGTTAAAAAACGTGTTAGAATAATAATATTTTAGATTAACTTAATTTAAATAATCAATTGATATGTTAGGATAATTCGATTTATATAGTTAGAAAACGTGTTAAAATATTTATATATTATTATATTATTTTGATCTAATTAATTAGTATCGTTAGATTTAATTTATTAAAAGACTATTTGTTAGTAGAGAATATTAGAAAATGAATAATTAAATTTTAAAATTTACATGATTTTTTTATGAAATACTTAATTATATTAGGATATTAGTAATTAATATTGTTATATGATTATATCCATAAAATATAATTTTTTAATCAAATTATTTAATTAGTTAAAAGACCATTAGTTAAAAAAAATATCAGAAGATGATAATTAATTCTTCAAATTTAGATGAAGTTTTTTTTTTACTGAATAGTTAATTATATTAGGATGTTACTAATTAATGTTGTTACGAGATTATATTCATAAAATAAAAGGCTAATCAATTATATTGAGGTTTTGGTTGTTTTTGTTATGTTGTGTGATGTTGTCTATTTCACCGCTCGATGTTTTACTATTTTATTAAGGAGGCTGAGTTCGAACATGCAGTAGAGTTAAAAAAAATTTATGTTTGACAATGTTTTACTCTCCTCATTTGTCGAGCAGTGAAAGTCCAATAATAAAAAAAAGAACCAATGATAATTAAAAGAATAAGATTTGAAATAGAACAAGATGAATTAAAATTGAAAATATAAAATAAAAAGATAAGTTGAAATTGAATATAAAAAAATCATTTAATTTTTTATCCAATTTCTTGATATAACAAGAAAAAGACTTTTCAACCTAACTTGTGTACATCTTAGTTTGAAATTTGAATTAAAGGAATTCACTCAACTTTCTACCAAATTTTCCAATGCAACAAAAAAGAGACTTACTCAAATTCAGTTGTCCACACTATGGTTTCATTATAAAACCCAAAAAGGAGGTTTACATCTCTAATCACTCAATAACGATTACAATAGTTTATGAGATATTTATAACTTCTTATTATGTTTAATAAAAAAAAAACACTAAATCTACTAACATAAAATCCAATCTAATAACTAAATAAATAAAATTAAATTGAACATTCTAATACTTAAAATATAAACTAATAATTACTAAATAATACTTAAACTTTTCATATCATAAATATTTAAAACACATATCAACCGAGACCTGTAGTTTTCATTTTTCGTAGAGTAAGATCACCATTACATATTTACACTCGAAGATGTGACTTACTATCCTAATTTGCGCACAAATAGTGAGTCGATTAGTATTTACATAAGAAATTTTCAGCAGTATCATGGACATCCTATATGATGTATACAACTACGCAAATCTATGATATCTCGAGTGCAACTATGTTTTTTTTTTTTTTTTTTTTTTTTTTGTAATATATTTTGGATACACAGTTCCCAAATTCTGTTATTAGTGGTTTTTCAAATTTTGTATCTTTTATATATATATATATATATATATATATATATATATATATATAAAGTTGTATTTTATCTAGATATTACTCATTTTAGTAAATATTATAATTTTAATTTAAATAAAATTTTTTTTATAAAATATTAAAATACCATTTCATTTTTATTAATTTGTTTTCAACCAGAAACCCTTTTGCTCATAAATTAAGATACCACCACGCATGCATGTCTCGTTTCCCTTTTATTTTTTAATTTAATTCCGTCCATTTCATTCCAATTCTTCTTTACGTTTTCTTACAAACTGAAAAGGGAATTTTTTTCTTCTTCTTCAAAAAAAAAAAAAAAAACTCGAAAACGATAATTTAGAAATTACATCTAAAATAGTTATTGAAAACACAACGCTGTTCTCTGCATATAAATATGCGTTTATATTATTAATTAATGAATATAATCTACCATTACATTGATATATTATATGCATTGTTTTGTTTCTTCTTCTTCTCTCCTTTTGGTGGTAGGGTAATGATTGAAATTAATTTATACCTTTGAATATAATATGTGCTGCTCCAATCTCCATAGCTAAATTTGGAAAGTGGAATTACGGAAGGCTAGTTAACTAATTAATGTATATATTAATATCATTGGCATGAATTTCTCTCACCATTAAGGGGGTAATGAGGGGTTACCTTTCTTATTACCTAAAAAGCAAAATATGGGTTAATAGCCTTTTTTATTTTTAAAATAATGGGAAATGGATTGCACAATGCATTGGTTCTTAACCCACTTTTTTTAATGCTCTCTTATAATATTATATATGATTATGATGATGCTATAAGGGGCCCTTTTCCAGATCAAAACCCAAGCTAACATGCAATTTATGTCATGTAAACAAGGTACATGTCACATGGGTAGCCCCTCACTTCATTCCCCCCACTAAATATTAATTATTTGATTATTTCTTCTTCTCTTATACTCCAAAACGAGCATCTATCTATCTTAACACACAACCACCATAAGGAACTGATATTATTTTATATTTTTAAAAATTATTACTGAAATAAATAAATAATTTTAAATATAACAAATATATATTATAAACATTATATATAAAATATTACAAATATTAAATTAAATAAATAATATTATTCTATACATACATAGCAGAAATACTTATATATTTGTTTCTCCATGTTACCTTAGAAAAACAAAGAAATACATATATTACACGTAAAACGTATTTATTTAACAAGTTTCACATGTATGCATCACGCTTCATGCATCTATAACTGTCTCGTTTATTTTTAAAATTTATGGAAAATTGATGTATATATCTATACACATTTTTGTTTAAATATATTAACATTCCAAAAAAAGTGAAAGACGGTTAATTTCTGAGAAAAACAATTATTATTTAAAAAACATTTGCCAATAAGTAATATGAAAAAAATGCAATAAAAAGATTTACAAAACATTGACACTTCTAGGAGACGTGGGATTCGTAAAATATTTATTTTATATTTTTGAAAATTTTATATTGATAAAAAAATTATGTGAACTATATACTCTCTTAGGGTATTTATTTAATAAAAATACTAATAACATCCTGTGATTATTAATAATAATTTAATTTTAATATATTGAAAGTAAAAAACGTTTTACATATTCATTCAATAGCATTCTTTCGTTTGCATAATCATTTATATGATCAATATAAAATATAATTATTTTTATTAATATAACATTATATAATTAAATGTATACATATAAAATTATTTTATATTAATAAAATATTAAAATTAAATTCTATTAATAACTAATATCCTAATAATCAGTTTACATTAAAAAATTACGTTGTTATGTATTTTGTCTAAAAATTTGATAATACATACACACAAAATATTCTGAAAATAATGGATCCTCTCAATTGTTGAAAAAAATTGAGGGAGTAAAGTGTGATCTATAACATTTTAATACATTCTCTATTATGTTTTCTCGTGGTCCCACTTATAACAATTAATGGTGAGTGATCACACTTTACTCTCTCAATTATTAAAAAAAATTGAGAGAATTCATTTAATTTCCAAATATTCTAAAACCAACATGTATTTTGTATGTTTTTCTTATAATAATAAGGAAAAGTATATAGAACCAAGAAGTTACCAGCCAAAAACTAAACAAAACTATATTAATTTATATTAATAATTAATTTAAATTTAAAATTGATTAAGTAAACCTAATTAAAACCTATAAAAACCTTCCTCTTCTCTCTTACATTAACCTATCCACCTCCAACAATCATACACACATCTCTCTCACCGTCACACGATTCCTAAGGCGGCGACGATTTCAAAGGCAGGGGACAGTCGGAGAAGCCATGGAGGCGGTGGCGGACGTGGAGGGAGAAGGCGACGGAGGAACTGTTAATATCATCAATCAAAGGAAGTAACCATTGCTGAAATCCATTCTTCTCTGCAACTATAGCCAACTACTTTTGCTTCATCAATCAAAGGCTGCAACATTTCATTCATTGAATCAACATAATCGCTTGTGATCTTATATACAAGCGTAAATATAAATTTTGGTTTATCAATCCATTTTGAGAAATGTCACTGGGAAGCCAATAACAAGGGATTCGCAAGCTTTTCAATTACCGAAAGTGGTTATTAGGTGTCGTTTTGATGATTAAAGAGACTGCAAATTACACAATTATAAAAATATAAAAAAAAACATTCATTTAATATGAAAAAAAACTTAGTACTTAACAAAAGAAATATCCAGTTATATTTTAGTAAAAATAATTAAATATCTATAAAATTAAAAAAAATATGAAATTCTTAAAAAAATAGAGACATTCACATTTGCAATATAAAAAAATTTAAAAAATATATAAAAGAACATCCATTTAATATGAAAAAAAAAGGTTAAATTACACAGTTAGTCCCTACACTTTCAGTGAAATTGTAAATTGGTCCCTATAGTTTAAAAGTTTGTAATTGGGTCCCTGAAAAAATTAAAATTTGTAATTGGGTCCCTACCGTTCAAACACCGTTTGATTTAACAGAATATTCCTCAGTATATTCGCTATTTTAAGCATGTGAGTTGCACGTGTTTAACAGTAAGGACTAATTTACAATTTTAGTAAAAGTATAGGGACCAACACTATAATTTAACTATTTAAAAATGACAAAAAAATCCCTAACCCATCCCACCCCCTCCTCAGCCTTCTCACTGTCACTTCTCCACTTTCCAAAACAGAGAAAAAATCCCTAACCCATCCCACCCCTCCCCAACGTCATGAATTGAAGGAACAACAACAATTCTTTACGCTTATGTCTCCTCTTCCTTTTCATCTTCAACTCCATTTCTCTCTTCCTTTACTTCCTCACATACTCTTCCAATTCTTTACGCTCCAATGCCAACCTTCACAATCAAGTTCCTCTCTTAAGATCACAGCAACAACAACAATCGCACCATCACTCTTCAAAGCCATGGCTAATTCTCCCTTCTTACCTGCTCCTGTGAAGGCTACTTCGGAAACGGCTTCAGTGGGGACTCATTGGCGGTGAACACACGGCAAATAACGTTGCTGTGGGGAGCGGCGCCACCGTGGTAGGGGAACTCCTCCCAGCCGAAGGCTTCTACGACATTGTTGAAGTCAGAGGGGTTTTGGATCGGGAAACCTAACTCCATCGTAAACCTCATTTTGTTGAAATCTGGATCTCCAAGAAGAAGGAGAAGTAGAAGGAGGAGAGTGTTGTAGATGCGTTGGCAAAGTGTGCATGGTTGATGTTTGTTTGCTTCCTTTCCAGGGAAGACAACCTCCTGTCTCCCTCTCAAGCTCTCAAAGCTTCTCTTTCTGTTATTCTTACTCAACCTTTCTCTCTGCTTCTGCTTGAAATGTTAGACCTCATATTTTTCTTCAATTTTCTAAATCTGAAATTTTAACTCATAGTAGATAAAGTTAATTTAGATTTTAATTACTCAGACTTGTTTACTGGAAGCAATTAATCTGATTCTCCAAGGAGCACAGATTATAGCAGCAACAAGAAAGAGTGGGGTGGGGGAAGAAAACGCGTTTTGGGGGTTGGGGGAGGGGGAGCCGAAAGGAAACGTGAAGGGGAAGGGGAGGGAGAGGGAAAAGGGGAAAAGAAGAGGGGGAAGGGGGGGAGAGGGGGAGGGGGACGATGTTGGCTAAGCTTGGAGGGGGATCCCGCCGGCGCTGCTTCTTCCTCTGTGACTATCTCTGCTTCTTCTTCTGCTTGAGCCTCTGCTTCTTCTTCTGTTACTGCCTCTGCTTCTATTTTTGTGACTACTCCAGTTTCTGATTTCGATTTTATTGTTGTTGTGTGTTGATTTGGTTGTTGAGTTGAATTTCTGATTGTTTGATTTGTTGAAATGTTATCTTTCTGGGATTGTTGTTGTTGAAGCCCTATTGTTGTTGTTAAAAAAGAATAACAGAAAAATTCTGAAGAGAGGAGGAAGAAAAAAAAGGAGAAAAAGAGGAAGAAGAGGACGTTATGGTAAATGTGCATTTTTTTTACGGTAAACGTTATTGAGGATCTAATTACAAATTTTAATTTATTTCAGGGACCCAATTACAAACTTTTAAATTATAGGGACCAATTTGCAATTTCACTGAAAGTGTAGGGACTAACTGTGTAATTTAACCAAAAAAAAACATTTTAATATTTAGCAAAAAAAAACATCTATATATATTAATTCGTAGAGATTTTAGATTCACGAAAAAGTGTTTACCTGATTTTTTATTAATACCATTTAGTTGTTAGCATTGTTCTAATAATAATAATCTGCTTTGGCAGAAATTAAAGCGTGTTTGTTTCAAGAATCTTAAAGACATTAATTAAGGATATTGGTTAAAAACCTTTGTAGCTAATTAAATTATCTAAGAAACCCCCAACTATAGAACTCAGACATGGCCACGTGCAAGCGGCACTTTGGATAGATAAATATAGTAGTAATAAATAATGGACATATAAATTTGCAAATACATATACTACAACTAGTAACAGTAGATTACAAGATAAATCAAGGTAAATTTGATATAATAATAATAATCATCATAAAAACAAACTTCAAAACCAAGCAATTCCCAACTCACAAAAGATTCTTGGCGTGCACTAACGACTTATAATAATCCCAAGTCACACGTGTCGATTGTCGACCACTCCTGTAAATACGTGTGGACATGTGAAGCATTATTGGACGGTGAGAAAGATCGCAATTTGCAACTCACACACCCAACAAAGAATATTAATTAATAATTATGCTCAAACCAAAGTATTAGCAAATTTACTAAAGAATGTCCTAAAAGTATTGGTTGAGAGAGGAAATGAAAATTTTTGTTCCCAATTGAACGTATAAAAAAAACTTAAAATTTTAATATTTAGTTTATATTTTCTATATGAATTTTTGGCATCTTTAATTAGTATTTTGAAAACACTTATTAAGAAGATTGAATTAGAAAAACGTTACCTCTAATGTTTTGCATTCTTCTTGTTTGATTGTTGGTTGAGATCTTTGTTATGGACAAAAGTTATAATTTATGGGTGTAGTAGCATTCTTCATGTGGATTTTAATTAATGTTAGTATTTGTATATTGATGGCAAAGATAGATGATGCATGGTACTTCTTCGGGTAAGGGATTTAAATTAGTTAATTAATGAGGAGGAAACAGCCACCGATTAAAAGGAGTAGTAAATAACAGTATTAGACTATTAGGTATATCAATTTGTATTGAGCAACAAATTAAAATGTGACGCTTCATTAAATTCAATTTCACTATGTTACCAACAATATTTCTGTTAATTTTTATCAATTTTTGTTTATAATTATATTTAATAAAAGTGTCTTTGTAGATATGTCTAATAAAAATGTCTTTTTTATAGTTGTGTATAATAAAAATATATTTTTATATATATATATTTCTTGAATATGTCTTTTTATATATATATTTAAAATATAATAATTAATTATTATTAATAATAAATTAACAGATAATATATTAGTACTCTATATTTTTTTTCATTACATTTTAATTTGGTCTCTTTTTTTCTTTGTCTTATTCAACTTCTTAACAAAAAATAATGATGGCCTTACCTTCAATGTTTTTGTTTTGGTAAGCATGTCCATGAGAGAAAGAAATCAAAGAGAAAAAAAAAATAGTATATAATATTCATCATTTTAAAAAATATCATAATTTAAAAAAAACAAATAAAAAAAGTAAAAGAATTAATATTTAGAGTTTAATTTTAATAAACTGATAATGTAAAATGTTTTAGTGTTTTATATACAATTATATTTATTCTTTTTAATAACTATTCAAATGATTAATATAAAAAGTAATTATTTTTACTGATGTAACGTTACATAATTAAATACACATAAAACTAATCTATACTAACAGTCTATCAAAATTAAATTTTAATATTTAAATGAAAAATTTTATGAGACTTTTGTAATTCGAATACTATGTCAATGCTAATTCTAATTCTCTTGACATTGTTTATGACCAAATTATTCTCGTTTGACTACTAATTTATTTTATCTATTTATCATGACTGAGGAAGGATAGTTAACACAATATATATAATCATATGATGTAAATCAATTAAAATTATGACGTAAAATCAAAAGAAGATGAAAATAAAAATATAAAATTATACAAATTAATACATTGATAAAACAGAGTCAAATAACAAACTAATTCAAACTTGACAGTAAATAAAATGCAAATCAATAATAGTCATGTTATTTAATTATAGTACATGTACACAAAAAATTAATCATTAAATTAATTATTAATATAATATATATATATATTAAAAATAAATTAAATAATATATATTTATATACAAATACATGATAATTAATCTTTTTGTATGCATAGTATTTTTACATGCATCTTATAGCAAAGAATTAAATGCCAAAAGTGATATGATTATCTCATCTTCTAGCCATAACTGTATGTTGTACAGTTGTAGTAATTCCAAATCAAACTTGCAAAGGAGAGCAAATTAAATCAGAAGTAGAAATGTAAGTACTAAATAAAACGAAGCTTTAAAAAAGAAAGGTTTAACCAAAGTTATAGTGAAAATAGTCCATTGAGTTAAGTCTGTCACTTTTGGGCTTTTGGCTTTCATTACAAAAACACAAATAAACAAATATATAAAAATAATTAAGTTGGATTGATTTATTAGTTAATTCACTAGTCCGCTTAAATAAATGTCGAGAAGTTTAAATTCCGATTTGTATATACAATAACTCATTGAATGAAGTTTTATAAAAAATAAAATTATTCTCTACTCACCTTCTACTGATTAAAAACAACATGATTGATCAGTTTAACAAATAATTCAAATGCCAATGAGTTATAGCTCAAATGGTATAGTCTCCCATACTCAATTAAGAAGTTGTGGGTTAGAGTCTCCTATCTTTGGTAAAAAATAAATAAATAAATAATTCAAATAACACTAAAGAATGGAGATTTTTTATTTTAATAAATTAAATAAATGTAATAATTACTGAAATAAATAATTTTTAAAATTATTATCGAAATTCGTCGTTTACAGTGTAAACGAAATATATGTATTTATAAATAATTAGATTAAATATAATTTTTGAAAATAATTAAAAATATTAATAATTTAAATTTGACAAATAATAGAAAAGATTGACGATTTTAAATAATAAAAAAATTAAACAATTAATTTCAAATAATAGAAAAGATGGACTGTTCACTGTTAACAGAGTTATCTTTTTTCTAATTACCCACTATTAACACAACTGCTTCTTTTACTCATTGATCCACTGACAATTTTTTATTAAGATTTATACTCAATCAATTTAAATAATACTTCAAATTTTTAATTGACAAAATTTTTAAATTTTTTATAGTACTCTTCTGAATATTAAAATATATATAATTTTTTATATATATATAATTTAAAAAATAAAATTTAAAATATATATAATTTATTGTATGAGAATACATAAAAAATTAAGGTATTTATTTTTTTATTAGATTATGAAAGTAATTTAATATAATAATTTAATTATTTATAATAAAAGAGAAAAAAAAACCACGTTATTAAGTTTATCATTACTCGTATAATATAAAAAAACACAAATCGAGAGTATTGTAGGTTTTATTGTCAAAGTCTGTACTTTATAAAAAAAACACGTGTTTATCATTATATTCTTTTATAATTTTTGAAAGGATGAAGTATTTTTTTTGTCCCTCACGTTTGTTATTTTTTTTAAACAATTGCGAACATTAGAGACAAAAAATATATTTTATCCCCTTCATAAAAATAATATTTTTAAAACAATCATATTTATTTGAAACCATATTTAAATTCACAATTCAATTGTTTTATGAATAGTTGATATATTTTACTTTTTATTTCTTTTTTATCTTAGTTATAAATATAGATACAACTCTATTTTTTTTCAATTGCATTCATATATATTATTGATATTATTATTATTAATGTGTTTTTGTATGTGGATGAGCATAGTTGATAATATTCATCTAACTAATTATAATTTTCTTTTAAAGGGAGATTTATTTTTTGCAATTAGAAATTACATCACAAAAAAGTAATAGTATAAATGATCTCTTTTAACTTACTAATATAAATTAAAAAATTAGTTAATTTATATAAGTAATTCTAATTAAATACAAATTTTTCAAATAACTGAATAAAAAAGTTAATATTAATTTTCAAGTTTTTCTATTAAATAATTTCGTATATATACAAATGAATTTATTTTAATTTCGCATAGATCTAAATCTAATTGTATATAATTTTAGATCTTGTGTCGTCCAAATATTTTTACTATAGGGTAAATTATATTTTTTGTCCATAAAATTTGGCAAAAGTTTTAAAAACTACTTCTAGGTTTTATTTTGTTTTAATTTTGTCCAAAAAGTTTTTGATTTGTATCAAATACACTCTCGACGGCTAAATTTTCAAAAAATTTAAGACTAATTTAACAATAATGCATGAAAATTATACTTGATTTGCTTGTATTGAAGGTTGTTCTTATAAAATTGTTGTTGAATTGGTCTTAAATTTTTTAAAAAGTTAGCCGTCAAAGGTATATTTGATGCAAATCGAAAACTTTTGTGACAAAATTGAAACAAAATAAAACTTAGAATATTTTTAAAACTTTTATCAAACTTTAGGGACAAAAAATATAGTTTACGCTTTACTATATACTCCAAAAAATTCAAATGATTAAAGACTAAAATTTCCTTCCTATACCTACTTACATATTTTCCGAAATTGACATTTTCTTTCGATTTACTCTTACATAACGGTACATTTATATTAACCAAGTGGTATATTATTAGAATTGATGTTTATTTTTTACTAACAATTGATTTTTTTTCGATGCTTTCTTTTTCAAAATGTTAAATTTTTAGATTATAATACTATAATTTTGGTTTGTTAAATTACATATTATAACGTAAATATTATAACGAGAGTATGTCTAAAATAAGTACAATAACTTTGTACTTATTAAATGTATTACATTTTTATAAATCTTTAAATTTTATTAAATGTAAATAAACAACTACTATAAAAAGAAAAGTATTGATATACCATAATAAAAGACATTTCTCATCTATATGTACTTAATAACTTCCATATATCTTCACGGTATGAATAATTTATAATAAATTTTAATAGCTAGATTGAATGGAACAACAAAATTCTACTTTCGTACGGCAGAATATCAGAATCGCTTCCTAAAGTATAAACAAATAAATTTGTGGTTGGTTTTGATGTACTCCTACTATTTTTCATTAAAAAAATTATATGTATAACACTGGTAATAAATTAAATGGGTCAACCTGCCCCCAACATATCACGGGTAAAACTCGTGTCTGAATAATATTTTCAGAGGAAAAATAAACGAGATCTCTAAATCCCAACCCATAGGCATAGCCATGTCCACCACTCTTCTATCTCCCACCTCTCCTTCAAACCCCGTCTCCCACCCGTCAAACCTCAATGCTTTCTCAGGCCTCCGAGGTTCGTTACTGTATTTTCACCTAGAGAACTTTTTAGAATCTCTCTTTTAAAGCATTTTGCAGTCAACGACAACGATGATGCTGGTCATGGCGGCGGTTTTGTTGATTGGGAGAGAGCAGAGAAGGAGGCTCGAGCACGGAGCACTATGCCAGAACGCTTTCGGTACCTCGCTAAGGAAGCTCCTGATCCTCCTGTCAGGTGGCCTTGGCTTCTTGGTCAGTCTCTTAACCTCTCTATTTTTCTAATTTATTGCTTTCAATTTTTAAAAGTTCAGAAAATTCCATGTGTTTGAGCCACAAAGTCTGAAATTTTATTGTATTTGGAGTAGTTGCATGAATTGGCAAGTATCTGGAAATCATTTTGTTGCAATTCAAGTGCTATTGGAGTGTTCAGTTTTTAGACACATTCATTTATCCATAAATTTCTTATTGTGCTGTGGAATCGAAAAGGATTTTGATATGTCCCCCAAATTTCATTGTGGTGTTTCTTTGGTTATTCATAGCAAGAAGTTCACGGTTGCTGCAATTCTAAAAATTTCTGGCTACTCTCTAACCTGGTAGCGGTGTATAATGAGAAATATTTTGTTGGAATTTAAGCTATAACCTCTCATGTGGAAATTAAAAACTATAAGCTTTCAATGGTCAGTTGATTCGTTTTGGGTCCAATTGTACATGCTATCTCTTTTGTGTACTCATGTGTTTTGTGTTACTTTCGTGCAGTACTTGGCTTTCTCATCTATGCTTGGAGAGCTGTTCTATTTGAACTATCCAACTGGAAGAATGCTGTCTTTGGTATTGTCAGTTCTGCAGGAAACCTTTTGACATATCTTTTCGCCATACTGTATCGATTCATAGGAAGTCCGATCACTTTTGCAATCAGATGCATGGAGGATTCATTCTATACTATTCGTGCCTTCTATTCTTGGACAATCAACAATGCTCCCATACCAGAGTTGACTACAATCATTGTGCTTGCGTCGGTTGTTTTAGCAATTGCCGAAACTACCGTCCTAACTGTACCAACAAGCAACCTTATGTTTTGACTGTGTCTGGTTTTATTGGTTATGCGGCAGTTAGAGGCTATCTCTCCGAACCTTTTTTCTCGACCCTTCTGCTAGGGTTGTACGCTTTCTCAAAATTAATAAAAAAGAGAGACAATGTTTCATGCGCAATGCCTGTTGCAGCTGTACTAACTGCTGTTGGGGAAGGTTGGATTAGAGTTTTAGTGCTTATCACATTTGTAGCCTTGGCTACTTATCAGTATTCCCAAACACTTTCCGAAGGAAAACAGGTTGAAGACCAAGAAATGACAGAAAGGAGGATTTCAGTACCACTATTTGTTGCTGCTTTAGCGATTGGCTTACGCCTCGCTGCTAAGTTGGCTGGGTATCGGCACTTGACGTGGATGATTGTATGATCGCGGAGAGAATGGAGCCTCTTGATCTAAGGTTTTTGAAGTAGGACGTGACATAGATGACTAGAGCAGTTATTGTTCTGTTCTGTTCTGTTATTATGCAGATTTGGTTTTCCTATGTTCTGTAGAATATAACATTGTATCACAAGGCTTTTCACCTGTTCTTGTTATAAAAAAATTTGTTATTCCATTTAGGAGTCATCCGTTTCAATCTGTTATTGTCTTGTAATATAGTCAGCGGTTTCAAGATAACTTCCTTTATTTTAAAATATCAATCATAAAATAAAACTTATAATGATTTTTTATGTATATATAATTTAAAAAATAAAATTTAAAAAATATATAATTTGTTGGATGAGAGTACATAAAAAATTATATATACTTTGAATTATATATATTAATACTCAAGAGAATATATAAAAAATTTAAAAATTTTGTCTGTTAAAAATTATATTTCAATTAAAAATTTAATAAACAAATATTGTGAAGTATTATTTGAATTAATTTAGTGTAAATCTTAGTAATAAACCATCTTAGTAAAGGAAGCAATCATGTTAACAGTGAGTAGTTAGAAAAAAGATAACCGTAGTGACAGTCTATCTTCTTTCTTATTTAAAATTGACGGTTTATCTTTTTTATTATTTGAAATTGTCTATCTTTTCAATTATTTGAAACGTTTAATTTTTTAAAATTTTATCCAATTTAAATTATTAATATTTTTTATTATTTTAAAAAATTATATTTAATTATATATATATATATATATATATATATATATATATAATATATATATATATATATATATATCGTTTATAGTATAAACGAGATAAGTCAGGATGACAAATTTCGATAATAATTTTTTAAAATTATTTATTTCAATAATTATTAGTTCTTACATTATTTAATTTATTAAAATAAAAAATCCCAAAAGACGGAATAAGAGAAATATTGAATCAGTATACAATTATAAAACAAATGTGTCTTTTTAACACCTAATTTATTAATTAAAAATGTTTTTAATTGTAAGAAGACACGATACATATATTTTTTTTAATAGATATCACTTGAGTATTATTGGAATATCTTTACTTCTTTAGGGATCCATATAATAAGTTTTTATTTTCAACCATCAAATATATATAAAAATACAAATGTGGTGCTGAGATCATTTCTAATATTTATAGAATATTTTATAAGATGATATGATTATCGACTCCGATACTTTTTTGATATTGGTATCCAAATGTCAATATTGTGGTGTTTCCTTGAATATAATACCCAACCCTCCATAAAAGTAAAAGATGAATGAATTGAATATAGGAAGGAAAAAAAAAAAAAAAAAAAAAAACACAAGTCTATGCATGCTATTGGCGGAGTGGCACCACTTGAAAAATACATGGTAGTTATTAAAAAAGTACAAGAAGTACCATATGAAGTAAAAGAAATTTCAACAAAAAAGTTTGAAAATTTGATATATTACATGTAATAATTAAACAAGTACATTTATTGTCATAATATATTTATAATTCACACACTATATAACATCAACTAAATTCATGACCATGTTAAGGTCTAACCATTTTGCTTATAATTCTACAGTTCTTCTGAGCTGAGGTAATCACTCATTAGCATTTAAAAATGATGAAATATATAAACAAAAGGTCAAGTGTAGTAGTAATTATTATGTAGGTAAAGCACCGGCTCCCTACTCAGTGCTTAAAAATCACAAAAACATATTTACGGATAAAAGTGCCATTATCGGTAGGCCATGATTTGGTGAATAAATCATCTTTAGAAACCACTTTATGTTTAATTATGTTTATTCAATTATTTTTTTATTTTTGTTGCTCGCATTTAATTTAAAAGTTATTAATTAAATCAAATTTATTTTCGGAACTTTAAAAAGAAGTTGATGAAGATGAAGATGGAAGATCACCTCACTTGAAAGTTAGGATATATTTACAAGTTTTAGTAATATTTGATTACAATGGCTAATTAAGATTTTAACCCGTACCTGAAATGTATTTACCAATGTTTTATTTATTTTTTAATAATAATAATAATAATAATAATAATAATAACCACAACTCCTTTGCCTTATTTTTTCATATCCTTTTATGGTATAGGCACTAAACATTATAAGATTCTCACAAGCTTAATTAAGAAAAGAAGGAACCCTAACCTAAGTAATTTCCTGCTCTTGAATTCTAAGGAGACAATGACTCAAATTCAAGAGATAACCAAGATTATATATTTATATCTAACTAAATTGGTTGAGTAATTATCTTATTCATAAAATAAATATTAAAAAATTAAATTTCATTTTATATATATAATAATTAATTGATCTGATATAAATTTTTAAATATATCACAAATTTATTATAAATTAATATTTAATCTGTCGAATTAAAAAATATTATAAAAATAAAATTTACATATTTATAAAATATGATTGTGATTTAAAGGTTTATATAATATTTTCCTAAATTGACATTAAATTCTTGGATCTAATTGTTTGGATAAAAAAAACTAAATTATGAGTGATCACAATGATTATTCTTAATAAAATAATTTAAATAAAATCACCAAACGGAGGCAAAAGCCGGCACACGCGGACATTCCCCATGCCCATCTGTGCTATGACCTCATTGAATTAATACATGGCGGCCATTTGTATATATTTTATTTGTTTTTCCAATAAAAAATTCGAAAAAAGTATATATTAAAAAAAGGATTTCAGCTTTTTTCCCCTTAAATGTTAAATGTATATATTTATATTTATTTAAAAAAAAAAAAAGAAAACTATGATATAGAATCCAGAGGCATCCCACGTGAGCCGACACGTGCTTTGAAGGCACAACTGCACAAGCATACGTTTCTTCGTCTTTTTTTTTTGTGACCTATAAGTTTCTTCGTCTAGAGCTGACGCGCTCACTCCAAACCAAAAAAAAAAAAAAAGGGAAAGTTGAAAATTACTTTATAATACAATTTTTTTTTAATAATCTTTTTAAGATTTGATATATCTATCATTTAAATCTTTTAATATATTTCTCATTTTTCTCAGTTAGCGTTTCAGCATCGTTGTTTATAGAAAACACATAATATTTTTCTTTTAATGATATTAAATAATAAAATACTCACTAAAATTAATTTTTAATTTTAGATGGATTAGATAGTGTGCAAATAATTAAAATGATTGTTATTCTTAAGAAAAAATTATATTAATGTCAAAACATTTGAATTGATTTGAGGGAAAATCTTATGTTTAAACAAAAATGTTTAGAGTTTGTCGCTTTGTGTGGTTTGAAAAGATATTTTTATTTCTATTTTCAGTATTTTTTCATTTTTAATATTTTATTAAAAATAGTAAATATAATAATTTGATATTTTCTTTTTAACTTTTTCCCAAAACTAGGGAAAAGAAATCAAACATCTTAAATTTCTCATAAAGTTATCATCTCAATCTTGCTTTCTTTAAAAAAACAGTAGATTTTTGAAGTAATTCTGTTACTTGCCTCCACAAAATTGCCTTATATCTGGCACGTGTGATGTACGCGCACGTGTTTGTGATTAGATTAGATTAGATGAGTGGATTAGACTAAATCCTCGTGCTTTCAAAAGAAAGAGAAGAAAAAAATAAAGAAGGATTAAAAAAATTGATGAGAGATTTAAGATCGCACGCACATGCGGCGCACGAGCCACTCATTCATTCGTCCACTTTCGATGCTCTCAACGACGCCGTCAAAGCCCCAAACACTACAATTTAAAAATCCAACACTTGCCAACACATTACCATGCATTACCCTCCAAATCTATATGTTAATGCTATTTTTCATGTAATGACATATCTGACCCTAAGTCTAATGTCTCGCACATTTGTCTATTAGCGGATACATCCGTCTTTTCATCAACGCCTAATTGGCTATGCTTAAACATTACTTCTTAATAAAATTAAAAGTAACTATATTTTTATATTAGTTATTTGTACGTTATAATAAAACAATACATTTAATTAAATAATTCCGGGTGTCAATGAATATAAATTATTCTAATATTGTTTTTATATTTGAATCATTTATTTTATTTTTATAAATAATGAAGTAGATATCAGTATCACTTGTGAGAAGGAAATTTTGTCTATCTTCGTCTTCTTATTAAACACTTTTTTTCTATTTACAGATTAGAACAGAACTTCATTTTTTACTTTTTTTTTTTTTTTAAGTTACGCATTGCGATAAATAAGCTATTCTAATAACTTTTTCCTCACTAAAATTTGGACTCCAGCATTTTTCTATATACGTGAAATTTATTCATGAGCAGAATACCGACAAATATAACAAATTTTATTCTTCGAAAATATCGATAGAATTTGCAACGAAAAACATGCAATACTATACAAAAAAATAATTTCCTCTTTAATAATAATAATAATAACAAGGGTATTTATCTATTTTGGTCCCTAAAAAATTTTGGATCAGACACTTTAATCTCCAATTAAAATTAATCACTTGATTGATCTTTAACAATTAGTTCTATCAATCATTTGGATTCTTTGCTCTGTCAAATCTAATGGGGGACAACGTTTATACTTTCTTTCTATACTTTCATCTTCTTCTCCATCTTCTCCTTCCTCTTCTTTAACTCCAAGATCAAGACATTGTGTAACTGACACGTGTGTCGCACGTACTTCAACATATCATGAACTATACACTTCCCAAATTTTTATGACTAGTACATCCACCTCCTCCGCGCTTCACCCATTAGAAACATCCACCTCTACGTCCTCGATAACAGCAACACCTCCAACCCTGATAACATTCGCCACATCCTCAAGAACAAGTTCCACAATTATCCCATGGGCACGCCCTTTTCCACTCTCCAGCAAGTAATATAGATTGTTAAATATTAAGACATCATGAGAAGATTCTCCTTCGACATCATATGCAAATTCTCATTTGAAATGGATCACGAGTGCTTCATTCCTTCTCTCCCGGAGTCCAAGTTGGCAGACGATTTCGACCTCACATTCAAGCTATCAGTACAACGAGCAATGTCACAATCGCCGCTCATATAAAAACTGAAGCGATTACTGAACATTGGTTCAGAGAAGAAGCTGAAGGAAGCGATTAGAGTAGTGGACAATGTGACCATGGAAATGATAGTTACGGCAGAGGAAGAGGGAGAAGGCGACGACAACGACATGTCTTAACAAATCGGACTTACTGTCTAGATTATGGGATCCATCGAGACGACAAGCTAAGTACTTGAGAGATATAGTCGTTAGTTTTCTCAGTATGAATTGGTTGAAAACAAGTTGAGAATTTTTCTTCTTTGTGAACATTGAAGTTGTAGAGTGTGCATTTTGTAACTTGAAATTGCAGTGTTAGATTATTAGGGTTATACGAGATATGATAGAAATTAGGGAAGAATAGTGTCGTTTCCGAACAAAGGGGGTCATCAGGAACCATTTTGTCTCCCGTTAGAGTTGTCAGGAATCATTTTGTCCTCCATTAGAGTTAGTAGAGCAAAAAAACCTAAGTGACTGACAGAATTAACTGTTAGAAACTAATTAAGTAATTAATTTCAGTTTGAAACTAAAGTGTCTGATCTAAATTTTTTTGGAACCAAAAAAAACTCTAATAATAATAATAATAACATAAACATAGTTGCTCTCTTCTATGTCTCATTTGAATTTAGAAAATGTATTTGACTCCAATCCATCTTCCGTTCTCCTAAATATTCTCTAAAAGTAAAGTTTAGCTTTAATATTTTCGATTAGGAAATAAACCAGTTTTTTGGATGGAATTATTAGAATAAGATGTATTGTATTTGAACGAAAACACTTTTAGGTTAATTCAAATTGAATTATTTTATAAGATATTGATAATAAAATGATGAGGGTATGGTGGGGACCGTTGACAGAAGAGAATGGAAGTGAGAGGTTTTGGAAGAGAGCATAGGCGCACATTGATGATCAACACGGTTGCACACAGCTGACTCCAACGAATTCATATGTATACTGTGGGGGCACCCAGCTCACCCTCTTTTGTTTTTCTTTATTTTTCTTCTTTTTTTCATTTACAAACTTTTTATTTTTTTATTTTATTGGATACCATCTCCACCTTCCATCTATATATCTAACATATAAAATAAAACATGTGATTTAGGGTATCTTGAGTTTACTTTTCAAGTATTATTGTGTCATTTATTAGTTCTATCCAATTGTTATTAATAATTCTTTTTATGCATTATTACCTTGTTTGTTACATATAAGTGTTTTTTTTTTTTTTTTTTTTTTTTTCAAAATGATACGAAAGCTATGAGAGAATTGACAGAATTATATGGCGATTTAATTACACTGATTAGTTAAACAATCTAATCAACTATGATCTACATTGGTAGCAACTTGAAGATGCTCATTGGTAGGATAATTCATTAATACACCCAATATTTCGTTTATTTTTTTTAATTTACTTAGTTAAAAAATTTAACCACCAATAGTAAAGTATTTATACACGACAAAATCAGATATAATTTGCCAATAAAATAGCACCAAATCACTTACAAAAGATACACAAGAAAATAATTAGCCTCAAACAAAAACAAAAACAAAAACAAAGACACTACCCTAACCAACCACAACAAGGCAAAATCTAACCAGGTCTATGGCATTGGCCTAAAAAAAAGGTCGAATTTTTGTTATTAACTAAAAAATAAAGACAAGACTCCATAATTTTGACGCTAAAAAAGACTATGATGAAATTGTTTAAGCTAAGCCTTTTCTCCTCCAAATATGCATCAAATTGTTCCAAGCTTCATTCCCTAACAATTCTGATTCCTAAATTTGTGTCGCTCTTCTTTCTTCTAGATCTAGTACTTAATCTAGTTTCTCTCATAGTATTCCTTCCATCCAAATTATGCTTGATATAGTCTACAATAATCTCGTCGTCACTATAAGTCTGGCCAAGTTGTAATTCTATTCTTCATGTTTTGGTTGTTTTATTTCTGGATTCGTCCTCTTTATTTTTATTGGGTACCCCTTACTTTATATTTGACTTACTTCTCTTTTTTATTAATTTTCTTATTCTCTGTTTCACTATTTTCACTTCTTTTAAATTTTTACTTTTTTTGTTAAACTATTTTTATTAGACTCATTTTCTTTTCCAGCTCTCTTTTTTTTTTTTATTTGTTCTCACTTTTTTATTTTTAGAACTAACTAATTGACTTTTTTTTTCTCCTTTACTTCTCTCTTCCTAATAGCTCTCTTTTTCATCCGCGTTGGAGTTTTCTCTCCTTGATTGGATTAAGTTAAATTTTGTTGATAATATCTTTAAAACTAAATGGAAATACAGGATTAGAAACAATTCAGTCTCATTTTATCAAGGCCCTAATCACTATTCATTTCTTCGGTTCATTGTAGATTTTTCGAATGGGTCATATTGACAGTCTAATTGAATTTTCTAATGACTTCTTTTATCATCTATGATACATTTTGTTGAGCCTAATTCTTCTATGTAATGAGAATTTTTCATATGGTATGCATACCAGGATGCACTACTAATAACTGTTCTTCTAAATGAAATTTTTTAAGAGGTTTTTTTACCCAAGCATGTTCTATATATGCGAAGCAAACGTTGTTAAGTCTCGGTGAATTTTTACTTTCTTGTTTTAAATTTTGTATTTTGTATATATTTTTATATAATCATTTTCTTTTGGAGGTGTTGTAACTCCTCTTCTGCTCATCCAAAAAAAAAAAAAAAAAAAATCCTCTTCCATTTGTTTCAATGTTGAGCCATTATTGAATCATAAAAACAAATAATATAAATCACAGGAGGTTATATACAATATATAAATGAGCTAAACTAAAATGTTTTAAAAGGTCACATAATTTATTGTTTTAATTTCTATCATAAATATAAAAATCAATAATCTAAATATGACCATCTCTTTATTTTAAAAATTTAAATCATTAAATAAAAATACATAAATAATTATAAACTTAATACTATAAATTACTCTTGTAACTTCAATCACACCATCTTTTTCTGATCTTTTTATTTGTCTTATATTATTTTTGTTATTTTTAGAGTTCATCAAGAATCGAATTTTAAATCTTTCAAGAATATAGAACTCTGATACTATGTCATGAAATCACTGATCCAAAAACTTAAATTGATAAATAAAAGTAACATAAATCGTTATATTTCTAACAAATAACTAGTAAAATATAATTAGGAATCTACTAACTATTAACTATTAAGTGTGTGTGATTAATTAGGTGGAAATAGCATGCCGACCAAACCATGACCTGTGAATGTGATGATCACGTAAAACGGAGGTGAAAGACAACAAAATTAAAGGGGAGATGATGTTGAAGATGATGATTGTAATTCAAGACTGATAGGCGCTAAAGTGCAAGAAAGAAAGTTAGGCCTATGAAACCCTACGAGATTAGATATTAGATTGGGTGTAATGACTATAGCAACTACTATAATTAAAAGCTTGACATGATTAGGGGAATCTCAACACAGTACTTTGCAGGGTGGAAAATTTTTAGGCTTTAATCTCTTCCTTTGATTCGTGCCCATCTCTTACATCTCCAACCTCTACCTAAAACTCCCTTTTAATAATGTTACTTTCTACCATGGTACTTGTTGCAAAATAATTCAATATTATTATGAGTTTTAACTTTTACGGTTTTAATTTAATTTCACCAGAAATGGTAAGTATTTATATGAGTTGATTTTAATAAAAAGAAAAAAAAAACTTTTTGATCAAGTGATGAGTCTTGGCTAGTCATCCTCGTAGACGCAAGAAATGAACCGAAAAATAAATAACGCATCACCTTAAACAGTGAGATATTAATATTAGTATTATTAAAAAAATTATATATTATATAAAAGAAAAAGACAATATAGATATATGTCGCATCAAAGGAAAGGATGAAGAGAGCGTGAAAAGGAGGGTAAGGGGAAGGAAGAGCCCCAGCCGAAAACGCAAACAGAGATTGGAAACGTAGCAAAATCTGCTTTTTTGACTTAACATTGATTCAGCCGTGTTCGGTAGTAATAATCATAATCATCACCATAATTAACAACATTATCGCAACAGTTATGTAAACACTCTCTCTCTCTCTCTCTCTCTCTCTTAATCTTTATTTTTAATATTTACGGTTAATCAGGTATTCTTTTACCTAGCAAAGGCAAGCCATAAAAAAAATGTAGAAATACAGATATTATGTTTTAAGGTTTTTTATATTTACATATTTAATTATGTATCATGATATTAATAAAAGTAATTTAATTAAGTTGATTATTTATTATCGCAAGAGTTATAAAGCATCTAATTGACTAGGAGTTAAGGATATTTCAATTAAAGTATGAAAGTGTTTATTATTAGAAATATTCAGAATTATATTTAATTATGTTAATTTTTTTAACTCAGCGTCTTATTAAATTAATTAGAGAGAAGTGAAAAGAAAAGAAAAGATTCAGAAAAAAAAATGGTATATTTGACATATTTTTGGGATGTGTATGCATATAAAAAGTTTTCAAGTAAGTTTTATTTTAGTCTCTTAAGTTTGGATTAAAAATAAAAATGATCCTTAAATTACTTTGTTACCCAAAATTGTGGCTAATGTTACTAAAATAGCCCCAAAATTTGTACATGATATATACTTTTATAAAAGTTTACATAATTTCTTTTATAATAAACTTGATGATATTATAACCATAGCAATTCAAGATATATTGTATATATTCAATACTATTATTTTTATTTTTATTGTTGAAAAAACTATTTAACAAAGAAAAAGGATAAGGACAAAAATAAAAGATAACATAGTTTTGTAAAAAGAATAATTTTTCATGTTTAATGAGATTGAAAATTTTAAAATTTTAATAAAATAATTAGATGTAATTTTTTATCTATTAACAGTATAAAATTTTTTATACCTTTAATAATGTATTGTTACATTAATAAGAGAATTAATTTACTTAAAAATAATAAATTAAAAAAACTGTATTAGCAAATAAACTTAGAAGTTAGAAAGAAGAGTTGTTATGAAAATGGAAAAATTAGTTTACACAAATAACAATGATGATTATAGTTAAAAATTGACCAGTCAAAAGTCACATCTAAGGAGGGTTAAGGGTAAAATCTAGGACGTTATTTTTCATGATTGACCAACAAACCAACCAAACCGACCTCATTAACACCCGCGTCGCAGAGGATCCCTCCCCCACAAATATGCACGAGAAATTGACCAGCCGATGATTTAGAATAAGAATCCAACGGCGCAGAGACGTGGGGGTAACGTAAACGGACGAGTCTCTTTCTCTCTCTCTTTTCCTTTTTAATTTTTTTGGTTCTCCGAGTCAGCGAGATAAACCCAAAAAAAATAAAGAAAATAAACCTTTCACTAGTCAACACGTGTCACCACCTGCGTTTACCGGTAACCGGTCACCGGGCGAACCTTTTGCGGGCCCCACCACCACCACTACACCACCAGCTCCACCTCCGTCAAATTTCGCACAACCCCAAGAACAAAGTTATCGATTTAATTGAATAATTAAGGTAATTGGTTTTATTTTTAATATAATTATTAGTTATATATTATATAAATTAAGATTATGATTTAGGAGAGAGATAAGGGGGTCCTTTTTTTGTTCTGAGATTTTGCTCCCAAAAACCAAAAACCTTGTTTTGCATTCATCTGATTTGCAGAGACTATAGCAACAAGGGACCAACCAAAAACCAAGAACAACAACTTCCTCTTAAGAACTGTGTAGAGAGAGAAAGTGGCTCTTTTTCTCTTTCTCTCTCTTTGTTTTGTGTTTGTCTGTGGAGAGTACATGCAAAACAGTGAACTTTGAGATTTAGATAGAGAAACAAGGGAGTTTGAAGGTTCTAGTTTCAATTTGCAAAAGCTGCCCAACAAGTACTATTGTTGTTTTTTCTGTTTTGCTTCTTATCCACCTTCTAAGACTTGTAAGTCCTCTTTCTGTTTCTCTCTCTATATCTGTTTCTCTCTCTCTCTTTCTCTCTTTTTCTGTCTCTGTGTTTTTTTCAGCTTCCTTTTGAATGAGCTTGTTAGCATGCTTTGTTATGTAGTTGAAGGCTTTGGTCTTTTGGATTCGTGGAGATCTAATTAATTTTGTGTGTTTTTGTTGCTTCATTTGGCGGATAATGATAATGATTAATGGGTTTTTGTTCAAAGTTAAAATTTTGTTTGGCTGCTTCTTCTGTTTTAGAATGCTGGATTCATTTCTTGTGTCACATTTGGATTCTCTGAACTTGGTTTCGTTCAATTGAAGTTCTACTTGTTTGAGTTGTTTTTGGTAACTGGGATCTCTGTGTGTGTGTAAATTTGGTTCTACACGAGGCAATCTTTTTTTCTCTCTATCCCTCTGTTCTCTTGCGAGAACTTTTTCTTTGCAAACGGGAATTGAAAAATGTGATTTTGAATGGATTCCGATCTGAAATCATGCTACTTGTCCCGTTGGCGTTTCTGGGCATTTATGTTTGAAGAAGGGATTAGGAACTTCTGAATTGAATTTCAATTCGATTTGGATTTGATTGATTATGTTTGAACAGGCTCTTGATTTTGTGGAAGAAGAAGAAAGACATCTGATAGAAGGGTTGAGATTGAGTGCTTGTTGGTTGGTGGTGGTGTTGTTGCAGAGACATGTTGGACGGCCGTTCCTGTGTGGTTCCGAGGTTGTTTCCCAGCTCCTACCAGGCAGAAAACAAGTGGCCTTTCATGACATATCTGCCTGACTTGGACATCAAGAACGGCAAGCGCCCTTTGGAAAATGATGTCAATGATGAACCCAATCCCAGGAAGGTTAATAGCAAGAGATTGGGTTCTCGCCACCTCCGAGGTGAAGCCAATCGAGTTTTGTTCCAACAGCAGCCTTATCAGATTGAGGATTCTGTTGTTCCAAAAATTGATGAGGACGTTGATGATGGTGTTGATAGTGATGATGATGACTCTACCATGCAGGATCACAGGAATGATTTTGTGCTGCTGAGTGGTCTCCAAATAGATGAAGATGCTCTAGCTCATTCTCCTGAGCTGTTAGCTGAACATGACAAGTATCAAGCCAGGGATTCATTGGAGTCCGGTTTCCATCATCTGATAAGCAGCAGGAGAATCAATCCAAGCATTTTTCTGATTCTGGAGTTCAGCAATCTGACGAGATGCAGCTGCTTGCTGCAAATTTGTCGAATTCCAGTGACCAGCCATCTGATCAGCAGCAAGAGAATCATTCCGGTGATTCATCGGATTCTGGTTCCCTTCTGCCTCGAATGAATAGAGACAGCTCGATTGCCTGTCTCAGCCGCTGTTCGAGGTCCGATTATGGTTCTCTTGCATCACTGAACTCGAGCTTTCGCAACATTATCCGAAGTGGTGAGCTATACAAGTGGAGGAGACTGAATGGAATCATAGAACACTGGGTTTACTTTTCCTGTGCCCTCCTTGAATGGGAGGCCTATGATCCCATTCGCGAAAGGTGGATGCATTTGCCTAGGATGGCTTCTAACGAATGCTTCATGTGTTCAGACAAGGAGTCCTTGGCTGTTGGTACTGAACTACTTGTGTTTGGGAGGAGCTGAGATCCCATGTCATTTACAGATACAGTCTTTTGACGAATTCATGGTCTTCGGAATGCGGATGAATGCTCCAAGATGCTTGTTTGGATCTGCTAGCCTTGGAGAGATTGCAATTTTGGCCGGTGGGTGTGATTCCGAGGGACGTATTCTGGACTCTGCTGAACTGTATAATTCCGAGAATCAACAATGGGAAATGCTCCCACCCATGAAAAAGCCTAGGAAGATGTGCTCTGGAGTATTCATGGATGGAAAGTTCTATGTGATCGGTGGAATTGGTGGAAGCGAGTCTAAGCTTCTTACCTGTGGTGAGGAGTACAATCTACAGACTAGGACATGGACAGAAATTCCTAGCATGTCCCAGGACGCAATGCTAGGGGGCCGAGATGCCTGCAACAGCCGAGGCGCCACCTCTGGTTGCTGTTGTAAATAATGAATTATATGCTGCTGATTATGCTGACATGGAGGTTAAGAAGTACGATAAAGAGAGAAAAGTGTGGAATACCATTGGGAGACTTCCGGAGCGAGCAGTGTCAATGAATGGCTGGGGTCTTGCATTCAGGGCATGCGGAAATCGGCTAATCGTGATAGGTGGACCTCGGACACAAGGTGGGGTTTTATTGAACTCAACTCGTGGGTGCCGAGCGAAGGACCTCCCCAATGGAACCTACTGGCCAGGAAACGGTCTGGTAACTTTGTCTATAACTGTGCCGTGATGGGATGTTGAAGAATTGAAATTATTAACACATTTTGATGGCTTCAAAATCCAATGGCTTGCACAACATTTATTCATCCATTGACCCAGAATTCTTGCTAATTGATACCTTTCCCCCTTCTTTTTCTGTCATATTTTCGATTCGAAGGTGGGGGAAGCATGGGGAAGAGATTCTGATATTACTCTCAAGATTAACTGAAAAGCATCCCGGGAAGGAGCTCTTTCAGTGTTTCAATTTTTATGTTTCAAATTTCAATTACTATTTTGTTCCATTCCATTGAAATTGGTATCTTCCCCCATTTCAATTACATGAAAATTTTCGAAGCTTTTGGTGTCATGTAGCACAGGAATAGGTTAAAATAATTGGAATAGCAACACAGATGTAGCTTATTTTGTGTTGTTTTGCTTAAGTTTTTTAAGGAAACACCACTTCATATTTGATTTCCAATCATCATAAATTTCTTAGCTTCAAGGATGGAATAATTTCCCACAGCTCTTTTTATTCATTTTTTATTATTTGATTAATTTCTCTGCTCCACAAAGTAGCATATATTCTTTCCTTCATTTTTTGACACATAATTGGATTGGATTCATTGCTTGTTCTGAATCTAACATGCGACCATGATTATATTTTCCTTTCTCTTGTTTGTCAATGATTGAATATTATTGATTAAGGAACAAGACTACATAGATACCAAAGCTGAAAATTAGGAATTCTCTTTTTTAGTTTTAAACTGTTCAACTTAGTGTAACAGTTCGTTCTCTCCGTTGATAAGTAGTTAGTAATTGATCGTTATTGCTTAAGGTTATTTATTATTTTATTATTATTATTATTATTATTATTATTATTGCTTTCAAATTCTTACTATTGTTTTGGAGTGTGCAATACTCAAAGCATGCTTATGAATTAAAGGCTAGAAACTATTATGGAAAGTTGTACAGTAAGATTCAACACATATTAGGCAAAATTTCCTCATTGTTGATTGTGTTTTATAAATGCAGATTAGGTTGAAATTGAAATATGATCAGATCTAATTAGTAGTCCTAATCTCATTTAATATATAGTTATTGGATCTTTCTCATTGTTAGTATGTGATAAATGGTCCAGACTCTAGTATATTGCAGAGCTATGCTTTTTATAGTATCCAATTCGGTGGTTGATTCACTATTATTAGTTTAACGAATTGATTCCACATATTTCATAACAATATATATAAAAAATGTGATGTATACACAAAAAAAAAACAGTTACTAAACATATGATTTCACCCTAACACTCGAAATTATTATCGCGATTTCATCCATTTATTTTAATAAAATGAAAAAATAGAAAAAGAGAAAAAATAATAATTAAAAAAAAAAAGGATAAAAAATTTCGGATCCGACCGGATCTGATCCGAAGTAAATGAAAACGGGCAAGGTTAAGGTGAAAACGTAGGGTGGTGAAGGGTTTGTGTATTTTTCCAACAGAAAGAAGATAAGAATTGAATGTTATTGTTGGGCATAACAATCCGTGCAGCATCTGTAGTTGTGCACTGAAAATAATAATGGGTGACTTTTGTACTTGTTACTTGATAAGTGCTGCATACAATAACAATAACAATAATAATAATAATAATAAGAATAATACAATATCCTCTGAAAATAAAATACCGTAACTGGTAATAAATTCGTTAGGTTTTCTATGTTAAACTGGTCGCGCTGTTTCCTGCTGCATCAAGTCAACTATCAAGGACAATGCTAGGATTT